>NW_018165430.1:214335-215278 GCF_001263595.1 Phalaenopsis equestris
CAATTGTAGTTTTGTGTGATGTTTGTGATTAAATTTTGAGTTGTTTTATATTTTGAATGTTGTGGCGGTGAATTTTATCTTGGTTGATTTTAATTTTGGTTTTGGTTTTGGTTTTGGTTTTGGTTTTGTGGCTATCCTGGTAGTTTTAATTTTCCATGCAAATTTGTATAAGCACAAAAGTATATCATAAAAGTACAAGAAATACAACGCTGAAAACTGTAAAAAGCATACATGGCGAGTCTTCTCGTTCTACCACCTGAAACTCAAAATGTATGTCAGGGCATATTATATGGAGGTAAAAAGTCAGGTTTTGGTAATTTTTCTAACTCTATGTCATATCTTGGTGGTTCCTTAGGAGTTTAATTAAGGATGATTTTGTTAAGCAAAGCATATTAAGTTAGTAGATCTCCGAGGTATCCAACAGATCTAGAGAAAGAAGCAAGTTCGTGCTACTCTCTCGCTGCATGGTGGAAAATCCTGAGTTCTTTTAAACTTATTATGTTGCTTAATAATTGATCCTATAAAACACCCTAATGTTTAATGAACATTGATGTCTCAATTATCCCTAAAAGTAAGGTAATTATCATCTGTAACTTAATTTTAAAAATTATGTGGGTGAAGTCCCTTAAAGAGGTAAGTTAGTGTTATTAGAACACTTAGCCAAATTTTAACCCTAATTGGGCTTGTAGTGTTTGAAAGATGTTTTAATTTTCAATGATATTTTCTTTTCTAATCCTCATTTAAATGAAACTTGATTTAGCCTAAGTCACTACTAAGCCCTTAAGACCTAGGTGAGTGTCTTAATTAGTTTTGAAAAGGTTAAGCTTTAGGTGGTCATGATACATGATTTGAATTTTATTTAAAAATCAAATAGGGGTATTAAATTGATTAATTATTGACTTCGAAGTCATACCCCTAAGTCCTAGGTTCATTTTATTTTAAT
>NW_018165430.1:215374-217727 GCF_001263595.1 Phalaenopsis equestris
TTAATTAAGGCTAAATTTTCAAAATTACACTTTTTCCCCTAAGGCTCTATCACTTCATAATTTGTCAAATTTAATTCAAATGACTTTAAAATTTTTATGCTACCTCATTCACGGGCCAATTAAGACATCAGAGGAGAAAATGTGCTTTTTTTCAAAATTTAATTTATTTATACAATTATTTTCATGCAAAAATAGGATTTTTCAAAGAAAATTCCTAACTTGACTAAGGTGACTCTTAATCGCTTGAAATTTTTACTGAAGGTAGAACTAGACAATAGAAGCCTTTGGACCAATTGTCATGATTGTTTGAATTTTATGTGAATTTTAAGAATTATTTTAAATTTTGGGGTATTTATTAAATAAAAACTATTTTGAATGGAGAAAATTAAGTTTTGAATTTTTGAAAAGTCTCCCTAACGTTAGAAGACTCAGATGAAAAGATTTTAGATGAAAAGATTTTATATTTTTTTTATTTTTCTTTGATTTATTGGAATTATTTTAGTGGAAATTCATTTTTTAGCCTTTAAAAATTATTTTAAGCTTCAAAATACCGTATTTTAATTTAGAAAATCAGGAAAAATATTCTAATGGTTCCTAAGTGCTTAGGAACCAATTTAGAATATTTCCATGAGTTTTATTATTTTTGTGATTTTTATGAATTTTTAATTATTTTAAATATTTAAAAATAGGCTAAAAATGAAGTTTTTATTCTAAATAATATTTTACTTTTAGAAAATACCCCTGATAACAGAGAACTCAGAAAACTAAGTTTCATAATTTTCTGAGTTGTATTTTGATTTTTTAAAAAATCATTTAAATGCCAAAAGTAATGTTTATCTTTAAAAATCAACTTAAGTTATCAAATGAACTCAAAATATTTTGAATTTTTTATGGTGAGTTCTCTGGATTAGGAACCACAGTGGAGATAAAAAATCAAGTCATTTAAATGTTTATATTTTCCAAAATTAATTATCTTAATGATTTAGGGTTTGTGAAAATTAGGTGTTTTTTAAATGACTTGACTCATGAAAAATTTTCCTAAAGGCTCGCTGGTCATCATAAACCTTCCAAAATTTTCTTAGATTTTTCTAAAAAACATGCTAATTTCCATAATTATTTGAGCAAATAATGCACTTAAACTTAAAAAAAGAATGGATCTCTGTTTAGAGGTCTCCTCTGACTTTGAAAAAAATCAGAGAATGTTCCCCTTGACAGAGGCTACAACATGCCAAAATTTCAAGCCAAGGTGATGTGTCAATATGCATGCAGATTCAAATGATTGAAAAAAATGTTTAATTAATTAAAAATAAAATATGCATCAAATGGACTTGAAATTTATTCCACATTGTTCTCCTCTGTTCACTGAGCAAGAGGATATTTTTATTTTATTTTTGTGATTTTTCTACACAAAGTTATAGATTTTTTAAGTTAAGGGAGTTTAAATAAATAGAAAAAGCCTTATTTTTCTACTTACCACGCGGTGCCTCGTCATCCTATGGCGGCTCCAAAACTGCACGCGGTGCGCTCTTATTTGATGCCGCCATCCACACCAGCAGCCATGCATCCCGCTGTTTGTGTAAAGAAACGCTGTCCGGCTTCATCTTGGTCGTCCATTCGATACACGCGCGATCAAACGATGCATGGTCATCGTCACCAATAGCTTAGGTCGAGAATCGTCCACCTTTGAGGCTTGAGATCTCTCTCATTTCTTAATCAAATTAAGTGAATTTTTTTTTCGAAATTCACGTCTAAGTGAGACGAACACATCCATACGGTTAATGTTTCATGAGATGAAGCCTAAGAGAATGGGGAATCAAAATAGGCTCGGGAGGAGAAGTTTTATACCTTTGCTCTGAGAAGGGAAGCTTCAATCAGAAGTGCTCGACAAGTTCGTTGGGGCCCAAGGAGGCTAGGGATTAAGCCTCTTACTGTAGTGTAAGGCCAAGGTGTGATTTTGATCAAGACCGATTTTGGGTGTTAATTGAAGTTTATATTAGGGGCTCTGTGGAAGGGGAAATTCATGGGGCTTCTTCCTCTTTCACTATTGTGAAGGTGTGGGTGAAGTTAATTTAGGTTTGGTGGACTGTGGAGATATATTGGGCTATGTCCTGGTTTCTGGCAAGGTTTCGAGCTCAAAATTGAACTCCGACAAGGGGATTCAGGGCAATGTGGTGGTTGGGTTGCACTGAGGAGGTCTCAAAGAGGCTTTGTGTGTAATTTTAGGGACTCTCTCCAAGATATTTTTAGCACATAGTTTAATGGCCGTGTAGGTGGCCTTTTATAAAAATGGGGTTATGGTGGCTGGCATGGCCAATTAGGAGGGGTAATGTGGTTCTTAGGGGGGGGGCAGAGG
>NW_018165430.1:218105-227007 GCF_001263595.1 Phalaenopsis equestris
ATAGGGACCTCATGAAGAGTTTTCAACATGAATTGGATGCCAATTTGGAGGTTAAGGATATCAATTGGGTGAAATTTGAGGACTTAGCCAATTTGGGGCTAAATTTGAGAATTTTGGATTTAAGCCAAAATCAAATGGATTTGAGGCTTCACCAAGGCCAATTTATGATTGAAGTTGATGTATAATAATGTTATAAAAAATTTTCAACATTAATTGGGGCCATTTAACTAGGATATGGGTTCAATTTGGTGAAATTAGGTCATATGATCAAAATTGGGGTTTTGACCTAAATCAAAATTGGGGTTAAATCATGGACCAATTAAGATTGGATTTGGTTTACTTTGGCCATATCAAAAGTTAATTTGAGTTTAGGATTGGAATTGGGGTCAGTTGAGATCAAACTGATGAACATTTGAGTTGAATTTGGGGAAATTTGGGCCTTTAAAGACAAATTTGGGGGCTTTAGTTAAAGATGGTCAAATTAGCCAAATTGAGTCATGTGGTAGTTGAAAAAAATGAAATTAGGAATATTTGGGATTTATTGAGATTTTCTGGGAATTTTTGGAATTTTTGGAATTTTGGGCTATGGAGGGTATTTTGGTAATTTGGCCATTTTTGGTGATTTTAGATAATTTGGTTGTTTGGAAGTTTTCAAAAGGTTTGAAATGAATTTTTATCAAATTTGAGTATTTTGGGCAAACTTGGCAATTTTGGTAAAGTTTAGGGTTTCAAGGGTGTCTAGGTAATTTGGGGGTGTTTAGGGGCAAAAGACCAAGATGAGTATTTTTGATAGGATTGGGTAACTAATCACCCTAAATGAGCCATGGGCTAAAGGAAATTCCATTTTGGGTCCTTTATGTACTAGTCATAGTTAAAATATTGCCCTAGGGCTGGTAGGTTTAGGGGACCATCTACACGAGTATCCCAAAAAGATCAAGGGACCTAGGCTAGAAATTTTAGTTTAGGGTTGTGAGTGATTATGAGTGTAGATGAGTGTAGATGAGTTTAGTGAGTGCCTTAGCTCCAGACCAACACTCAGGGTCAACCCTAAGGTCCAGCAGTCCTAAGGGTGGCTCATCTTGAGTTTCCCTTATAGTGACCCCACCTACTAAGTACTTAGAGGTTAGGATCAATATGTGGAACTTCAAGTTAAGTAAAGAAGATGGTAGAATTTCTAGTGGTGAGGGTGCTTTTTCTAGTTTTCTAAGAATAGTCAATAGGAAAATTTTATGACTAGACCTTAGGCTATTAAAGAGGAAAAACTAAACCTCAATCAAAAGTGAGGTCAACAGTTGCACATCGGTCTGATCGAGCTTCTTTGGTCTACATGATCGATCTACACTGCCACCAACTCAATCTATTTTTTGACCACTGCATGATGACATGATCGATCAACACTGTCACCGGTCCTATTGATTAGTCGATCTTTTGCATATAGTATGTTGTATTCATTACATGCTTCTCTGCATTGCCTATATTAGCACTTTTACTGTTCCACACTATTGTGCACCCATGAACATATCCCCCATATGTTCATGATGAATATTCATGCCTCCTCGTGATACAATACTCTATATATCCACTTTGTGGCACCCTTATGTCACTTAGAACCGCGTCACAAGTGGTTTAGACCTACGCCTCACACTCACATTTCTTGTGAATGGATGGCCCGCCACTAAACCAATCTGTTGTGTAATTCTCTACAAGGAGAGTTACAACCTTTCACTCTTTATGACACCACTATCAATTGTCATAGGTGCCCCTTTGGATAACTGCCTCCATGACACACTCACCCTTTGAATAACTTCCTCCATGGCACACCCACCCCCCGTGTCACTGCCTCCATGACACACCTACCCCCCGTATCACTGCCTCCATGACACACTAATTTTCATTTGTATTGTATGTTTTGAGTGCATCTTTCGACACTGTTAGCACATTCTTCACTAGTGTAATCACTGTATGATAGTGGCGAATGTTTTCCATCTGTTGATTGTTCCTACTCTGTAAGGAAAATTGTATCAGAAAAACCACATTGCATTTGAATGTACATTCTTTGATTGTCTTGAAGATAAATTTGGCTCATTAGCTGAGTGACAGATTGTTGGTCACGATGGGGTAGTAAGTATTGCCCATGGGGGTACCTCGATGGGGGCAATACTAGCTACAATGTCATTATTAACACACGCATATTATGTTATGGTTCCAAGGGGTCTAATAGGTTCCACTTAAGCCTTTTATTTCTTATGAACTAGTTTGAAAGTATAAAAGTCTATGTTTTTTTTATTACTTATATGCATCATATTTTTAAAATCTATTTTGAAGTTACTTGCTTATTTAGCTTTAGTCATACATGAGCTCAACTTATCAAAAGCTTTTCAGAATTCTTGGATCTTTAGCATGAAGGTTGGTGATGGCGAACCCATCAAAACATACGCTTTCCTTCTGACATAACCCTACACTCACTTAGAAGATTTGTTGGGACACTAATGTTAGATGGTGTGTTAGGCTAAGGACTGGGATGCTAGGTAGTCTTTTTTTTTATTTTCTAGCTATTGTTCTCTGCTGGTTTGGTTGTCCTAGCAAGGAATCATCTTTTGTGTGTTTGGTGTACTTGCGTGCTTAATATTTTTTATATGCATGGTAGTACATTAGTTTGGTCTTCTTGCAGAGAATCATGCCTAAAATATACACCACGCGTGTAACAGGTGGGAACAATGTAATGATTTATATACTAACCCTTTCTTGTAGGTGTTGCTTTGCTCCTCCCACCAGTAATGGCTCATATGCATTGTATGTTTGTTAGCTTTCCTTCTAACATTGTTTTCATGTAGGTAGAGTGTTATCTTTCTTCTTTATGTGCTTTTTATATTCCTAGAAGAGTCTTGTATTACAAATAAGGTACAAGCACACATTTTAAGATGTCAAACGGGCATAACCACATAACAAGAACTAGGATTAATTGCTCATGTTTCGTGCCTTAATTCTAAATCACATTTATGTATATAATTAGGACCAAGCATGTAATTATGTGGTTCCCGGCTATCTTTTTTTTTTCTTGGATAAGTTGACGACCCAGTGGAACCGACCTTCTACTCTTTCTTGTTTGGCTTGCTTTAATGTCTTTCTTGCATGCCTATGTACTTGAACTGCTTTTCCACCATTTTTACTCTGTGGATTGTCTTGGAATCATGTAGATCATTAAGGCTCTCTAAAAATCTAAAATTTTAAACATTTTTACAAAAATCCTAATAAAACTTTAAAACTAAATAAATTTATGATTAAAAATTTAAGATTCTGAAATTTGTCTTTTACAGTTCAGCATGGCCTTCAGGCCAGTTTAAATTGGATTGCATAGCATGAACATATCTAAAGTCATACTAATAGGCCTTTCACACTTAGGATTGTGGTAGAAAACTACATCATATGCATGTCCAGAGGAGAAGCCCTCGTGCTTCTCCAACCGGACTGACCAAACATAGAATTCTACTTAGGTGGTTGTCTAGCACACTTAGGTTGTTAGAATGCTCCCCAACCAAGATGAGGAGTAAGTCATTTTGTAGAGAGCTTTTCCAGCTTTATAGCGGAACCTTCCTTTCTCTTCCTTTCCGGCAGCATCCTCTCCACTTCGGTGGGTATAATTCCCACCTTTTGGAGCTCCACCTAATAGTCAAAGAATAGAGTTTCCTTTCTTTTGATGTTAGGGCTATTGAGGTCACCGTGGATGATGAATTCAAGTATTATTGACCAAGGATCTCCAGACATGTTGGGTCAACTACCTTCATGATTAAGTAGACTTAGGGTACTAGTGGCTTGGGATGATGGGTCCGTGGTGCACCTTGACCTGACTACTTATAATTATTATGGATTACTCTTCCCTTCCTTTGAGTACCCCTATTGTGCCCTGTTGCTCCTTTTTCCTCCATTGGTATCATCTCAACGGCCTGATTATCGATGAGTTGCCCCCCATTTGGGGTAAAACAATTTGTCCTTTGTATTATGGCTTGAATGTGCTTTGATGTATTAACGCAGATATTGGACCATGGGTCGGATCTTATTTAGGCTGAAATACTTGACCTATCACATGTAGGAACTTCATGTTCTCTTTCTCTTTATTTTTTTTTCTCCACTTTATGTCCCTGATTTTTTGGTTCCTTTCTTGTCAAGATTATTCTTATGATCTGAAAGAGAGACTTACATAGAAAACAAAATTATACAATCATAGAAAAGCTGGCGACTGACACGCCTTAAAATGTGCTATTTTATATATATACATTTTATGCTCATTTTTAAAAATATTGTGTTTTAATGGAATGTATTTTGTGTGTTTTTTTTATTTTAGGTACAAGAGATGAATTTTAAGAGCAAAAGGAGCAAAAAATGGAGCAAAGGAACAAAAAACGACCTGAAACCTAGGCTCCAAGTTAGTTAAAATGGGCTTCTAGAAGGTTGGCGCCTAGGCGACCAGAAATGGTTTTATTTTTGTGCAATGAATTTAGACAAATATTGAAGAGGTTCTTCAAGTGACTCTTGGTGATTTTAATATCTTTATTTGAAGGAAGCATGGGCTGGTCGAAAATGGAGATGGTTTGAAAGAGAGTAGAGGCATGGGTGCGTGTGTGTGACGTGAGTTTGTGTGTGTGTGAGTGTGTTTGTGAGAGTTTTTCTAATTTGTATTTTGGTGAGTCGATTAGAGTAAGAGGTCATCAAAGGAACTTCAAAGAATTTACTTTGGGAGAAGTTTCAGATAATTACTTTGTATTTTTGTTTAA
This sequence comes from Phalaenopsis equestris, assembly GCF_001263595.1. Taxonomy (NCBI): domain Eukaryota; kingdom Viridiplantae; phylum Streptophyta; class Magnoliopsida; order Asparagales; family Orchidaceae; genus Phalaenopsis; species Phalaenopsis equestris. The sequence goes on from NW_018165430.1 coordinate 222,878, forward strand.
GTTTTGTATTACTGTGTAAACTTGGATTGTAATATAAATCATGTTTTGTTGTGTTATCCACATGAAGTTTGAGTTATTTCTTTTATCTTTCTCCTTGCATTAAGAACTAATCATTTGTAGGATTAGAATTGTTTAAGATTTTTCTTATTCAATACTTAAGATGATTCATTAGTTTGTACTCAATTTACATCTTCAATCTGACCAATTAGAAAGTTAAAATTTGTTATGAATCCATAAAGACCCGGAACAGCTATGTGTTCCTCAACTAGTAAGAATCACATTGATCTAGTGGGTGAGAAGGTAGTCCATTGGTTAGTGCAAATAGATAGGGAGATAAGTTTTGATGGGCGTAAATTAGTGATTCTAGAGTGATAGGCTAGAACCTTATAGGCTAGAACCTTAACCAACTTAACCAATTTGATCTAGAGTTTGGAACTTAAGGCTAAGTTATTACATAATAATGGTAGTAGTAAGTAATCTGGAAGTGATAGGCTATACCATACTCAGCATAACCAAGGATTTAGGAACTTAACTCTAGAGAATAATCAGCAATGGGAGAATAATCAAGCAAACTCATTGGGAAACTGTAACAATTAGGGTAATGCTAACTATAGTTCTTCTTATCCTCCTGGCTTTACAAATAACCAACAAATTAAAGAGAAGAATTTATCTATAGAAGAAGTAGTGTTACAGATAAAGAATTAACTACAAAATCAGAGTGCTGCAATAAAAAATATTGAGAATCAACTGAGATAAATTGTCAACTCTCTTAGCAATAGGCCTAAGGGAACACTTCCTAGTAACACTGAAGTTAATCCTAAAGATAAAACAAAGAGAAAGTTAAAGTGGTAAAGTTGAGAAGTGGTAGAGAGTTCGAGACTAAAGTACAAATAGATTGAAGTTGAGAGGGAAAGTGAAAAACATGAAGAAAATATTCTTAAAGATATGGAAAACATGCCTCTCCAACTATGATCAATTTAGAAAGGCCACCACCTCCATTTCCTCAGAGACTTAGCCAAAAGAAAGTGAATCAACAATTTTCTAAGTTTCTAGAGATATTTAAAAAACAAACAACCAATATTCCTTTTCCTGAGGCACTGGAGCAAATGCTTACTTATGTCAAGTTTATGAAAGAAATTTTAAATAACAAAATGAAGTTTGTAGATCATGAAACTGTTGCACCAATTGAAGAATGCAATGCAATAACCCAGAAAATGTTTCCTCAAAAACTCAAAGATCCCGGTAGCTTTGTTATTCCATGTATGATAGGAGAAAGATTTTGTGGAAAATCTTTATGTAATTTAAGAGCTGGCATTAACATCAAGCCATTATTGATATTCAGAAGGTACGCTTAGGAGAGATTTCTCCTACTACTATAACCCTGCAGTTAGTTGATCGATTATAAAAGATATACTATTGAAGGCAGATAAATTTATCTTCCCTGCGGATTTCATTATTTTAGATATGGAGGAAGATAAGGAAATACCAATCATTTTAGGGAGACCTTTCCTGTCCACTGGACGAGCCATGATAGATGTGCAGAAAGAAGAGATAAACATGAGAGTTAATGACCAAGAAGTTATGTTTAATATGTTAAAGTCAACGACGTATCCGGTGAAAGAAAAAGTTGATGAATGTTATAGAATGAAGATTATTGATGATTTAATTGATAATCATTTCTGAGAAAGTTTTGAATCTAAAATAAGACAACAAGAATTGGACTATGAGAATGAGACTGATTTTCAAGATAAATTTATTGAGATAAACACTAATGATTCAAATTATGTTTATGAAAGTTTTGTAATTTTAGAAACTACTGGAAATAGTAAACCTCTCATTCTGTCTATTGAAAACCATGTTTATGAAAGTTTTGTAATTTTAGACACTACTGGAAATAGTAAACCTCTCATTCTGTCTATTGAAAAATCTTCTGAACTTGAGATGAAGGTTCTTCCTATGCATTTAAAGTATGTTTTTTAAGAAACTTATGAATATTACCTATTATAATATCCTCAGACTTAATTAAAAAACAAGAAGAAAAATCGATGGAGACATTGAGAAATTATAAGAAAGCCTTTGAGTTGATGTTAGCAGATATTTAAAGAACCAGCCCTTCAATTTATATGCATAGAATTTTAATGGAGGATAATCATAAACCTAGGGCAGATCCTTAAAGGAGATTGAACCCTATCATGAAAGATGTTGTAAAGAAATAAATTTTAAAGTGGTTGAATAATAGAATTATTTATCTTATTTCTGACAGTGCTTGGATTAGTCTGATTTATTGTGTTCCTAAGAAAGAGGCAGTGATTGTATCTGTAAATTAACAGAATAAATTAATTCCAACAAGACAAGTCACTGGATGATGAAGCTATATTGATTATAGAAAATTGAATCTCACCACTAGGAAATATCACTTTTGTCTACCTTTTCTGGACCAAATGTTGGATAAGCTAGCTTGACACCGACATTTCTGCTTTTTCGTTAAATATTCTTGATATCACAAAATACCCATATTTCCTGAGGATCAAGAAAAGACAAATATCACAAGTGCTTATGAGACTTTTGCATTTAGAAGGATGCCTTCTAGTTTATGTTATGCACATGTAACTTTTCAAAGGTGCATGATATTCATTTTCTTTAATCTAATTAAGAAGGTAATTGAAGTTTTCATGGATGACTTTTCAGTTTTTGGAACCTCCAATGATTCATATTTAGATCATTTAACGAGAGTTCTGAAATTCTATGAAGAAACAAATTTAGTTCTCAATTGGGAAAAATGTTAATTTATGGTCGCAAGAGAAATTGTTTTAGGGCGTAAAATTTCTGAAAATGGCATGGAAGTAGATCCAGCAAAAATTCAAATTATTGTTAAACTACCATCTCCTACCATAGTGAGAGGAATTAGAATTTTTCTAGGACATGCTAGATTTTACAGGCGTTATATTAAAGTCTTTCCAAAAATTGTCAAGCCTATGTGTTATCTTTTAAAAAAATATACAATATTTTATTTTAACAAGGAATGCCTAAATGCCTTCAATTTATTAAATAAAAAATTAATCACTACACCTATTATTATTTCACTTGATTGGAAAAAAATCATTTGAGTTTATTTTTTATGCGAGTGATTATGTTATTGGGGCAGTGTTAGGGCAAAAGAATGATAAGCTTTTTAAAGTTATATAGTATGTCAGTAAACCTCTTAATTAAGCTCAAATAAATTATATTACTACTGAGAAGGAATTATTGACAATAGTATATGCATTTGGTATATGCATTTGATTGCATTTGATAAATTCAAATTTTATCTAATTTGAGCTAATTGTATTTTGCATATTGATCATTATGCTATAAAATATCTAATGTTGAAGAAGGATGCAAAACTAAGATTAATTAAATGGGTTCTTCTGATGCATGAGTTTGATTTTGAAGTAGTGGAAAAGGGTTCTGATAATCTAATTGCTGATTATTTGTGAAGGCTTGAACAAAAAAGTTATGCAGATTTTGATGATGAAATAAGTAAAAATTTTTGTAATGAAAAATTATATGCTATTACTGAGTGACATGTTCTATGGTATGCTGATATAATTAACTATATAGTTAATAATATTTTACCCTACGAGTTAACAAGCCACCAAAAGAAGTTCATTCATGATGTAAAATTTTACTTTTAGGATGGCCCTTATTAATATAAAAAATGTAAGGATCAAGTTGTCCGAAGATGTATACCATTTGAAAAAACCCAAGAAATGATTCAAAAATTTCATGAATCTGATTTTAGGGACATTTTGGGATAAATAGAACTAAATTAAATATCTGCAATATGGATTTCATTGACCTGCGTTATTTAAGGTTGTTAATAATTTTGTAAAAACATGTGATAAATATCAGAAAGTAGGCAATATTTCAAAAACGAATGAAATGCCATTAAATTTTACTTTGGAAGTTAAAACTTTTTATGTATGGGGTTTGGATTTTATGAGACCATTTATATCATTTTTCAGAAAAATATATATTTTAATAGTTGTGGATTATGTTTCTAATTGGATTGAAGTTGTTGCTTTACCCCATTGTGATGCTCAAAGCATTGCAAATTTTTGAAGAAAAATATTTTTTACTAGATTTGGAAT
>NW_018165430.1:227017-273397 GCF_001263595.1 Phalaenopsis equestris
AGTTATCATTTCAGATGAGGGAAGACATTTTAAGAATTTAAGAATTAAAACAAAATTAAAAAATATGGAATTAAACATCAAATTGCCACAGCATATGATCCTCAAACTAGTGGTCAAGAAAAAGTATCCAATCAAGAAATTAAAAGAATATTAGAAAAAAAAATATATCTTAGCAGAAAAGATTGGTCTACTAGACTTGGTTATGCATTATGAGCCTATAGAACTGCTTATGAAACTCCTATTGGAATGTCATCATATAGACTCGTATTTGGGAAGACTTGTCACTTGCCAGTTGAACTGGAGCATATAGCTTATTGGGTTGTTACAAAAATTAATTATAATCTGAAAGGTGTTGGCTATAAATGATTATTGCAATTAAATGAGCTCAAGGAGATTAGAAATGAATCTTATGAGAATGTTAAAATATATAAGGAAAAAATGAAAAATTTGCATGATCAGGAGATTTTAAGAAAATATTTTAAGCCTTGAAAATGATTTTAACTTTATAGTACAAGATTGAAACTATTTCCCAGAAAGCTTAAGTCCAGGTGGTCATAGTCATTCATTGTAATAAAAGTCTATCCATATGGTGTTTAAAGTAAACGGACACATATTGAAACCTTACATATGTGGAAACAAGCCTCAATATGAATAAGTCCTGAAATTGGTTCAGCCAGAGTAAAAAATTGGATGTGTCGGGCTAACTAAGTTAAACCAAACGCTTCATGGGAGGCAACCCATGGTTATCTGTGTGTGTTGATTTTTGATTGATTTTTGGTTGTTATGTTAACCTTATGATGTGGTACTGAGACCTAAAAGATTTAAGGAGACATAAAACACTAATTTAATGATCTAGATGAAGTTGGGACAAGATTATAGGATGCAAGGCAAAACGATGCTTATTTGGGCACTGGAACCTAGGCACCAAAATTTGTAGCCTAAGCACCATTTTGTAGTGAGCCTAACGCCTAAGTGCAGGAATCTGGTGCCTAGGTGCCACATTTAGGAGAACGTGGATAAACCACTCCTTAGTAGTTTAAACCACCTCTTCCCTTTTAAAACTTCCATTAACCCACCTAATGAACCTAACACTTCATTACCTAGGCATGTGAGAATATTTTGTAGGATAAAGTGAGTGCAAGATCAACTTTTTCTTGTGATTATGGAGAGAAAGAGCAATTTAGTAGTTGATGGAAAGAAATTCATTCACAAGGATGCCCAGACCTACTTCAACGGATTTCTTGTGCTTAGCCTCATAGGGATTACAGAGAAGATCATGAAGATTTAGGAGGAAATTGTGAAAATTCATACCAAGTTCAGCAACTTATCTAATCAATTTGATCTTCTAGACTGGAAGATGAAGCTTCAATTTGATCGTATGATATGTTTCCAAAAGGCGCAAGTAAGGATGTATCAGAAGAACAAATGGTTCGGAGAAAAGTCTGTTGAAGAGTTTCCTCACCGTCCTTTCTATCATCTTTTTGTGCATCACCATCCAATGAATGAGAAGGTAGAGGAGAATAACTTTAATATTTATTTGTAGTAGGTGCTTTGTGTTGGAAAATTTGATATCTAAGTGTGTTTGATATGTTGAACTCTGATCTGTAGGTGTCTTTATGTCCACATATTGTTTGTGTGTTTGTGTTTGTATTTGCTTATCTGCTTATGTTGGATTGATAGTTCGTATTGAACTTATATTTATGTTAGTGAATTTATATTAAGTCTGTTAATTTGATATTTGGTGTTAGTGTGCTTGGATCATTTGGATTGTTCATATTTAAGAGTTTATTACTTGTGCAAATGAAAATTGGAAGATGATTAATCATTAAAATGATGTTGAATTGAGTAAATTATGGTTCAGAGGCCATAAGTTTGTCGTGCTTTAAAAAAAATAAAATAAATAAAAAAATTGCAAAATTTTGCACTAGCGCCTAGGCACCAAAATTTGGCGCCTAAGAGCCAAACTGACTGAACCATCGACTCAACCCGTTAAATCACAAATTCCACCGGTTCGCCTCCATATTCACCACTCGAACTTCGTGTTCTTCCCATTCACACGATTGCATCTCCCTAGGGCTTCTCTTAACTTGCATATCTTGATGATTTAAGACCTAAAACTTTGGATTTCTTCTTCTCCGTGTACGATCTACACTTTTCCTAAGAAATTTTCTTCATTCACCATGGATTTCTTCTATATTGAGAAAATTTTGAAATTTTTGAAGAATATGGAGAAAATAGTGAAAATCCATGGTGGAAGAGTTTGTTTGCTTGGAAGATGCTTGTAGGATCCTTTAGAACTTTTGTTTGAAATTTATTTGGAGTTTTATTAGATTTTGATATGGCTCCAAAAAACAAAGAGCAGAAAGGGGAAAGAAGTCTTCGATAATAAGAAATTTGTCAATCTTAAAGCATAAGATTGACACAATGAATTTCTCTTATCAAATAAGTTTATAACTAAATGAAGTTTTTCTAGTCCTGGTGGTTCTGTGAAGAATGTGATTGTTGCACGTCACTGGGAAAGTTTCTGCTACTTCACTACTGTAGAATTTATTTCAGTGGTTCGAGAATTTTATGTGAATCTCTTTGAGGCACCCGAACATGAAGTGATTTTTCGGGAGACGGGAGTTGAATTTACTCCTGAGCAGATTAATGTTTTATATCAGTTACCTCCTGACCAAGATTGCTAGTATTTTGAATTCGATCCTACTGGATCAGAGCTTGATGATATTATTGGATTCTGATAGATTGGTGTGGAGCTTAAAAAGTTAAGAATGAACATAAGGTAAAATTTTCCTCTTCCATGCTTAATACCCCATCTAAAGCCTGACATTATTTTATTTATGTATGAATTCTTCCTACAAACCTTTTGAGCGATGTGACCCAGGGAGAGTCATTATAAACTATTGCATTCAAAAGATGAAACCTATTAATGTTGGGTCTCTCATCTACAAGTTTATTTTCATATCCACCAAAGCCAATACTACTGTAGATTTGGGCTTCCCTTCTCTTATTTTTACTATTTGCAAGCGATCTGGGGTTAAATTTGAGAATTGGGGGAGCTACTACAGCCACTGAAGCCTATCAATAAGGCTAATGTGGATTTATATGATAGATCTTGGGCTAGAGCTTCTGATATTCCATCTACTTCAGCTTCGATGCCTTCTACCTGTAATACTTCAACTCATCCTACTTTAGTATGGACACTGCACTTGAGCAGTTGCATATAAATCAAGGTGATATACTTTTTGTACAGTGCAACTGCAGGAAAATGAAGAGCACTGAGAACATTTGGAATATTATATATAAAGCAAAAGTGATTAGGAAACGAGTTTCAATACTTCCCTAGTGAGTTTTCTAAGATGAGAATAGAGTGTAGAGTTCCCTACTTATCCTCATTATCAGATGTTTGAAAGGCACAAGGCTATGGATCAAAATGATGTTGTTGATGATGATGATGAGTAGTTATTTTGAGTTTGTATGTAGTTTTTTTTTTACTTATTTTGTTTGTACTAGACATTATGATATTTATGTTTACTGCTGATGTGGATTTTGGAATTTTTGGTTTTCACCGAACTACTGTTTACCTTTGTGCTTTATTTCATATATATATATATATATATATATTACTTGTGCGTGAGAGTACTTCTTTACTTTGTACTTTTCATGCTAAACATGTTTAATTTAAATTTACTGAGTGCAAAACACACTTGTTTTTACTACTTGTACCTATATTATTTTCATGTTTAGAACCTGTTGATAGATAATTAATTTGTTAAGATAATTCTTCTCTCTTCATACTTGTTTTGTACTATAATCTTTAAACTATTTAAAAATTTAAGTTTTGGGAGGGAGAAAAACTCTTAAAAACCAAAATTCTATTTGTCCTCAATAAAATTTTTTTAAAAATTAATTTAACATAATCTGTGGTATGTGGTGTTATCTGTAGAAAACTCTATTTATAATTCTATAAATGTTATAGTAAACTTAAGTAAAAATTTTTAGTGATTAAGAGTAGTGCTAGAGTTAAGATGTTTGGTATAAAAGTATAGAAATATGCTTCTACTATTCAAAGTAAGAAAAATTGTATTTTTGAAACACTAAGGATCTTAAATTTTCACTTTAAAAAGAATTTGAGACTCTTTGAAAAATCATTTTTATACTAATACACATTATCAAGTAAAGAAATGTGAGAATTTTTTAACTTTATGAAGAGGATAGTAGAGTTCAAAATCATTAAAGTCTATCCAGATATAGTAATCCTCACATGACCCTCACATAAAAAGAAAAGCAAAAAAAAAAGATTGAAAATGATCGTGAAAGAAAAAGAAAAGCAAAACAAAAAGAAAAGAAAAGTAAAGAGAAAAATATGTGAAGAGAAGCTTGAGGAGATGCCTAATTAAAAATTGGATTCACTTGAAATATCTTAAAGGAAAAAACTTTTTTACACTTCTGAGTTTATTCCTAATTTTATTTTTTTAGTCAATTCTTTACTAGCAGAGTTCTCATATAACTATATCTTTTAATTTTTCAAAGATTCATAAGTGTGAATAATTACAATTATTTTTTAAATGAATAGGAAAACAGATATCCTAACTTAAATACTAGATACTCTTATACCCCAACTCTATCCTGAGTTATTAAAATTTTTTTCTAAAGTTTCACCATCACATTCATGGGACAAAATTATAGTAATCTTTAATGAAACCCACTACCATAAGTTAAAGCATTTATTATACAAAATAAATGGGTTACTTCGGGACAAGAAACGTTTAAGCTTGGGGAATTGTCAAGCCTTAAAATGTGTTATATATATATATATATATATATATACTGCTCATTTTTTATGATATTGCACTTTAATGAAAGGCATTTTGTGTGTTTTTTTATTTCAGGTACAAGTGAAGAAGTTTAAGAGAAAAAGGAGCAAAATGGGTTCAAATGGAGCAAAAAGTTACCTGGCGCCTAAGCGCTTAGTAGTTAAAATGGGATTCTAGAAGGTTAGCGCCTAGGCACCACGGTTGGGCACCTAGGCACCTGAAACGATTTTGATTTTTGTGCAATGAATTTTGACAAATTTTGAAGAGGTGCTTGAAGTGACTCTTGGTGATTTAAAGAGCTTTATTTAAAGGAAGCATGGGCTCGTCGAAAAGGAGGTGGCTTGCAAGAGAGTAAAGGTGTGGGTGTGTGTGTGGTGTGAGTGTGTGTGTGTGAAAGAGGGTGTTGTTGAGAGGATTTCTAGTGTATATTTTGTTGTGAGAAGTCATCAAAGGAACTTCAAAGAATTTTCTTGAGGAGAAGTTTGAGATAAGTACTTTGTATTTTTTTTTTGAGTTTTGTTTTACACTGTAAACTTGGATTTTAATATTAATCATTTTTTCTTGTGTTATCCTTATGAAGTATGAATAGTTTCCTTGATCATTCTTCTTGCATTAATAAATAATCATGTGTAGAATTAGAATTGTTTAAGATTTCTCTTATTCAACACTTGTGATGATTCATTACTTTGTACTTAATTTACATTTTCAATCCGGTCGATTGGAAAGTTGAAATTTATTGTGAATCCATAATGACCCAGGAGGGTTATGTATTCCTCAACTAGTAAGAATCACATTAATCCGGTGGGTGAGAAGGTATCCCTTTGGTTGTACTAATAAATAGGGAGATAAATTTTGATGGGCATAAATTGGTGATTCTAGGGTGACAGGTTAAAACCTTAACCAATTTGATCAACAGTTTGGAGCTTAAGGCTAGGTTATTCCATAATAACAGTTGTAGTGGGTAATCTGGAAGTGACAGACTAGAACCTACCCAGCATAACCAAGGATTTAGAAACTTAATTCTAGGTTAACAAATGTTCTTTATGCACTCAGAAGATAGTAAAGAATAGGATCGCTTCTATTTGACACAAAACTACATTTAAACCTTTAGACATTTGATTCCTGCACTGATTATGATTTCCTTGCAAGGGTAAAAAACTTTTACACAATTTGAACTTTTCTACATAAAATTAGTTTAAAAATACTACAATTTCTTTAAGTTTTGAAATAGAATTAGTAGGAATTTAGTAACTTCTTTTTACACATAAAATTGTTACCATATTTCCTAGATAATTGTGTGGAGTTAAAGTAAATTTGTACTAAGTCCATAAAAAGAGCTTCACCTTCCCTATGGGATCGATACTGAGTTTTAAAAGAAAATCCTATATTATTTGAAATGATACATATACTTGCATAGTGCACCTAGTGTGTAAAATTTTAATCAAATTCAATTTTCTATAACATATATATTGTGCACACTAGCCACAAAAATATATTGGGTCAACTTTTTGGCTATCTTTTGGGAAACTAAATAACTCCCTAATTATTGGTTGGGTCAGCGACTCCTTTAAAAATAAAATAAATAAATAAACTGAAACATTAGTCAATGTAGAGAAAGGGTGGCGTCGAGCAGAAAGGACGAAGATATACCTCCTAATGAAGGCAAGCTTCACTTGAAGGGAATGCGATTACTTTAAACTTTTAGGATGCTTCATCTCTATGATAGAATTAATTTTATTAAGATCAATTTTAATGCCCTTTTGATGAACAATGAAGTTCAAAAACTTTCTGGAAGATACATCCAAAGCACACTTCATTGGGTTTCTCTTCAGATTGTACTTCCTAAGGTGTTAAAAAATAATCCTTATGACTCACAGATGATCCTAGTCAAAATGGTTTTTAATCACTACATTGTCGACACAACATTTGGCTTGATGATGCAGCAAGTTATAAAAGATATGTGCAATGGTGCTCTGGTAGGTCACTCTGACATTTTTCAAACCAATAGATGTTTATGAGCGTCCAGAACACTGTATGTTGTTCTTCCTTTGGGCTGTTCAGATCTAATTGTAACTGGACAATTAGTCCATACAATAAAACATCACATGTGAAGAGGCAACATCCACCATTAACTTTGGTTTAGGCAGAGGAAAATCATCTTTATGGCAGAACTTATTCAAGTCCACAAAATTGATGCAAACTCGTAACTGGTACAATGTTTGCAAGCCATGTTGAGTAGGAGACCTCCCTAATGAAGCTAGCCTTTATGACATTTTAGGTTTCTTCAATGACTACTTTATATTTATTATGTCGTATTCTTCGAGGTGATTATTTAATATGAACAATTCTTGGGACTATGGCCAAATTGTGGATGACCACTTTCGTCGCTAAATTGGGCATTTCAGTATGGCTCCATGAAAGGAAGCCTTAAAACTCCTTTAAAAATTCTATGATCTTGCTTGTCATAGATTCTGATAGGAATTTGCTTATAAATGTGTGAGAAATATCATGAACTGTAGCTAAGTTGACCATGATGAACTCATCAAAAGTCAATGAAAGGCATCCTCATATTCAAGAGGGGCATCTTCAACTTCAACTTCCTCATCATGAGAGGTAAGGATCTCACAATCATGACATGCAAAGATCATCATGAATGAAGTACTGAGGATATTAGCATCATCCGCTCTTTTGACATATCCTAAGCTGTGTTTTTTCTCCTAAGGGTCTTTTCTGACATATAGCCTTACATAGTTTAGCTTGGCAAACAGACCACTTCTCAAGTAACGACTTATTATCCAAGATTTTAGAAATGAGAGGAAAACAATATGAAGAAATAAGAATGTCATTTGCTTGTTCATTACCATCATCTAAAAGCATTGCAATGTCCTTAATCACATAAGAATTGACTTTGTAAAATATAATGCCTTTCTCTTTGAAGTTAAGTCCTAGAAGCAAATAAGGGTATTGAGATCATCTGTTGTAGAATCATTTGTAGCTATCAAGTCCTTACAATGGCTTTCTGATATAGGGTCAATAACAGTACCTCATATGCAAAACATAAGTCAGAGAAGCAGAGGATCATGATCATTGATGGTTGCAAGAGTATTTCCTTGTCGGCGTCCTATTGGCCCTCATCATTTGAGCCCTTAGGTTTCTTCACCAAAAATCCTTCTTTTACCTCATATTCAACGTATGATTTGACACTTATTCTTGCCTTGGAGCTGACAGAGTAGGGAGCATTTCAGTTTGCTCAAGTGTTAGTGGAGTAGGACGCATTCCCTCCTGCTTTATTGTCTCTTTGCCTTTGACCAAATAGAGCTTGAAAGATGAGGGGTATGTTGATGCCTTGTGGCATTTGAAATCCATAGAGCTGCCTTCTTATGATAAATTAATATTCAACATTAGCATTTATACCGCCCACATTGATGGAAAATGGTTGAATATCACCTGGGATGGAGAACTCTTCAACTCACGCATGTACTTGATTCACTTCTGGAAAGTTGAAGGTATCATCTCTTACTCATGAATCCAAGGGCTTCCGAACAAGGGTCTTAAAAATGTGTTCCTATCAATGATGTGGAACTTAACTTCACTTTTGAACTCTCTAAAATGAAGAGGAAGGATTATGAACCCTAGGGTCATTTGCCCATTTTCGTTGAATTCATTCAACATGATTCTATCAAAGCATAATTTTCATGTGCTTAATCAAAGAAATTCAAGGGTTCACATTCTAATGGTAATAACGGATGCGTTGAAATCAACTAATATACAGTTCATAGATGTTCCATATATCACAATTGTCACGTATAAGGGATGGTTCTGGTCCGTAGTACCTTGTAGTAAGTCATCATCAGAAGAGGTGACAATAGTTATATCTTACGGTATGACTGCCTCCTTTATTTTGTCTTTGTTGTAGTAAGTATGGAAGATTTCTGGCTCCAGGAGAGCTTTCACCAAAGTCTTTCTCAACTCATAAGATATAAGGAGAGCATCAAGGATGCTTAACGATGCCAACAACCTTTTAAGGTGTTCCAACATTCTATAATCCACCTTATTAGAAGGATTTCTAGTTCCTTTGTTATGGGTAGAAAATTTGGGAATATCATCCATCTCTTGAGAGATGATGTCCTTCCCATTCTCATTACGGGTGGACTTAGCTAACGACTCTATGTAAGAGCCTTGAGAAGCAAGTGTGCCACCAACATCATCTGATGAATCACATAGAACTTGACATATGCGGTAAGCGCCATTAAAGGAGGGCATAGTGGGTATTGCTCCTCTCCTTCACTGTGATCATCTGCATCAAACTCACGAGTGATAACAATAAAGATGTGAAAAACAAAAAAAATACTCAAAATTTCTTCTTTCATTGATTCATAAAAAGTACAAAAGGAATCGTAGAGAATGTGATCTTCCTCTAAGCTTATATTTGCATATGAACAAAAATAAAGTACATCACTAGTAGTATCTGCAGCAGATATGATTGGAATGACCACAATAACTTTGTTTGATCCATTCCTAGAAGGTTTCTCCAAGTATTGCTTTAGCATCTTGATCTCCCTGCTTTGTGGTGTGTGTCAACCTAGTTCTTGAACATGTAGCAATCCTCTAACACGTGTCCCGAATGCTTGTGTTAGTGACAGTAGTTGGGCTTGATAGATTTTCCCATCTTGTTTGTCTTCTTTGGTGGAGGAAACAGCATGTCCTATTTGATTAGACTTTTAAAAATCTTCTTAGTTAGGTTAAGTCTAAGTTAGGTTAGACTTAAGGATTAAGGTTAGGCCTAATTTGACTTAGGGTTAAGGGTTACGTTTAGGTCTAAGATGGGTTAGACCTAAAGATTAGGATTAAGCCCAATTTGATTAAGGCTTACGAGTTACGTTCAGCTCTAAGATGGGTTAGACCAAATGATTAGGGTTAAGCTTAATTTGATTAAGGCTTAAGGGTTAAGTTTAGATCTAAGATAAGTTAGACCTGAAGATTAAGGCTAAGTCTAATTTGATTAAGGCTTAAAGATTTAAGTTTAGGTTTAAGATAGGTTGCCTAAAAATTAGGGTTAAGTCTAATTTGATAAAGGCTTAGGGGTTAAGTTTAAATCTAGGATGGGTTAGACATAAAGATTAGGGTTAAGACAATTTTCATTAAGGCTTAAGAGTTAAGTTTAGGTCTAAGCTGGGTTAGACCTAAATATTAGGGTTAAGCCTAATTTGATCAAGGCTTAAGAGTTAAGTTTAGGTCTACGAGCATCTAAAATGGGTTAGACCTAAAGATTAGGGGTAAGCCTTATTTAATTAAGGCTTAAGAGTTAAGTTTAGGTCTAAGATGGTTTGGACCTAAAGATTAGGTTAGATTAACCCTATAAGGTCAACCTAAAATCAGATGAAATAACTACTCTTAATCCTTTAAACCAGAGGATTAAAAGCAATAAAACAAGTTTAGGACATTTTGGGCTAAAGTGTAAATTTTAAATTTTAAAATTTTACCCATAAATGTCTAAATTGTTACTTTAGACTTTTTCAATGGTTGGAAATTTTATTTTAGGCATTAATTTAATTACCTTAAATTTTCTAACCATTTTTAATTTAAATTTCTAATTTACTAATTTTTTATAGTTATTTTTCAAAAATAATTATAGGGTTGATAGAAAATTGGTGATTTTCAATTTAGGGATATTTTCTAACCTTGAAAAATTCATAGAATGTTCTGAAGGATGAAAGAAGCAATCCCTGTGAATTTCATATTTTGTATTTATATTTAATTTTTAATAATTGAAATATTATTTGGAGTATTTAATTAATTAAAAATTAAATACAATTCATTTATTATCATTTTTTTTTTTGAAATTTTCCTCTCTATCTCCTGAGTTCAGATATTTATTTTTATGATTTTTCGTGGCAGAGATATGCTTTTTTGTAAGTTATTTGATTTTTTGGATTTAAATAAATAATTGAACTCCTAAATTCCTACTTATCCAACGCGGCGCCGCATCCCTCCTCGGTAGTTCTGAAGTTCACGCGATGGTCTCAATTCGTGGCACTTTCCATGCTATCGTTTGAGCTGGCTCGCAGTCCGGTTCTCCGTTTCGTACTGATGAATGGTTTGACTTAATCGATGTCATCCATTTCTGATATACGAAAATGGATGGCATCTGTTCATCATCTCTAAGGGATGATTAACCGAATACCATCCATGTTCAAGCATTAAGTTCTCCTCTGATTTTCCATGAAATCTCATGGCGTTTATTTTAAAAGCATCATATAACCGGTAAGATCACATCCATATGGTTAGTTGAGTATGGGGTGCACATTTCTTCACAAAAGACCAGACCAGAGGCAATTTTTAGGGTTAGTGGTCCATTCCTTTGCCCTAAGAGGTATGGTCTTGATTGGGTTTAATCAACACGATGGACTTAACCTTACACAACTCCTCCTTAGCTCAATTTGATCTGAAACCGGGCCTAAGTATGAGCTAAGTAAAATCGTGGCTCAGTTTGGTCTTAAGGTAGGGCTAGAGGGCTCAGGGAGGCTCAATTTCGATTGGAAAAATCTACTTAAGGCTCAAGGAAGCTTTTGGAAAAGTTAATTTGAGGTTTTGGTAGCGTTCATGACACACTCGAAATTTGTCCTAGATTTGGGTTTGAAAATTAGGGCATCCTAATGGGATTTAGGCTTTGAAGAGATGAGGAATCTACTGTTTATAGCTTGAAGAAGATTTTCTC
The DNA here is from genome assembly GCF_001263595.1 of Phalaenopsis equestris. Taxonomy (NCBI): domain Eukaryota; kingdom Viridiplantae; phylum Streptophyta; class Magnoliopsida; order Asparagales; family Orchidaceae; genus Phalaenopsis; species Phalaenopsis equestris. Next base: position 238,553 of record NW_018165430.1, read on the forward strand.
TCTTGAAGGTCAAAGGTTTTGAGATGTAATTAGAGAGCATCATGCCTTCATGAAGCTCATGGGTTTGGTCTTTTGTGGTCATGAGAGGCTTGGATGGGGCCAAAATTGGCCTGAGGTGATTCTTCTGGCTCCTCTAAAGTGTTTTCAGAGATTAGGGAGAGGAGTTATGGAGGTAATTCTTCTCCTTAGAGGCTTTGTCCAAGTTGGCTCCAATGGAGGAAGAGGGAGAATTCAATAACATAAAGACATTGGGGAAGGGTGGAGGCGTGGTTGTTGAACTTGGCAGGTGTTCTCCTTGACCCAAGCATGGAGGGACTTGGGTTATTTGGACTAGGATGCCAAGTATGAGGGAGAGTAGGTAAGCATTAATTCTTTTGTCCCCTCTCCCTTATTTTATTTTATTTTATTTTATTTGTTTTATGTGAATATAGGTTATGTACTGACCTGATGGGTTGGTGTAGGTTATGGGTAACCTATTAAATCATGGGCTTGGACCATCAGCCTAATCTGTGGTATTGTGTCATGGGTTAAAGCTTTGGGTTTTAAGCTTTAAATTAGGGTTTTAGGGTATGGATCTTAAATTCATTCTTATGAATAAATAATTAATTAATTATGAGAATGAAAAGTTGACAATTAGACCATGAGTTGACCATGGTTGCTTAGGGTTGACCATTTGACCCTAGGTTCATTAGACCACAGGTTGACCAAACCAAATGGATCAAAATGATCAATTTGACTATATAATGGTTGGGTTGACTATAGAATCAATGGGTTCATCATATGGTTCAGTGTTGATCATGTTAACCAGGGTGGTCAGGTTGCCATATGGGTTATTTGTTGATCATATGGTGGTTGGGTTGACCATAGGGTCAATGGGTTGGTCATATGGTCTAGTGTTGACCATGTTGACCAAGATGGTCAGGTTGACCCCATGGGCTATTTGTTGACTATATGTTGGTTGGGTTGACCATATGGTCAATGGGTTGGTCATATGGTCCAGTGTTGACCATGTTGACCAAGGGTTGACTATATGGTGATTGGGTTGACCAAAGGGTCAATGGGTTGGTCATATGGACCAATGTTAATCATGTTTATCAAGGGTTGACCAGGGTGATCCAGTTCACCATATGAGCTATTTGGTGCCATCTAGATCAAAATAAGGTTAAGTTTGATTCACATGGACCACTTCATCTCTTTTGAAGTTTAAAAGAACAAACTAGGGTTTTGGTCTAAATTTTAGAGTTTGGTGGGGTACGAGAGACTATGGGTGAAGCCAGGGATCAATTTGGGTATGTCCCCCTCCTAAGATTGAATTGATGGTCATTGTGAACCTTAGAGCTTACAAGTTAATCTAAGCGGCCTAGGGTATGTCTTACCCCTAATAGTCAATTCAAGCACTAAACCCTAAACACAATCAGCCAAAAGGACGGGGGCTTGAGCTTGTACATGTAGTTGAGAGTAGTCCCTACAAAAGGAGGTCAACAAGTACAAATTTAAAAAAGTAAACTCTTATATATTCATAAGATAACAAAAGTGCAAACTATAATAGTAAACAAAATAAGACCATTAATACCATAATGCAAATTAAAATATAGACTTTAATTTATAGGCTTTTTTAAATTAAGTGTTTATAAATCAAATGGTTACACAACATATCAGAAAGCGAAACCCCATCATCTAGCCATGGTGCATGTGGTTCATTGCAATGTTGCTCCTCAGACTTATCAAGCGGTGGAGTCTGTGTTTCATATGCTCAGTTTCTTGATCCTTTGCTTAACCCACCTCTGTAAATTATATTTTTATATGTCTTAATGATGAACCACTTTCTGAAAATCAAAATGAAACAGGAAAAAAGCTTATTGTAATGAAAGTGAAAGTTACTTAAGTAAACACATATATTTCATAAGATAATAAAGTAAAAATTAGAATCGTAATCAAATAAGACTAGCACTAATAGAGTAAAAACTAAAATATGAACTTTAAAGTGTAGGTTTTTTTAAACTAATCATTTATAAATCAGAAGGTTGCACCACATACCAGAATGTGAGACCCCATCTTCTAGTCACCATGCGTATGGTTCATTGTAATCTTGCTCCTCAGACTCACTAAGCGATGGAGATTGTGTTTCATGTGCTTAATTTCTTGTTCCCTTGCTTAACCCACCAGTGCAAATTCCATTTTTATATGTCTTACTAATGAATGAGATGAAACAAAAAATGTTAATTGTAATAAAAATGAAAATTACTAAAGAAAACAGATATATTTCATAAGATAATAAAGAGCAAATTTGCATAGTAAGCAAATAAGACTATCAGTAAAAAAGATCAAATTAAAATATGAATTATAACTTTTTGGATTTTTAAACTAATCATTTATAAATCAGAAGGTTACAACACATACCAGAACGTGAAACCACATCTTTTGGCCATAGTGCATTTGGTTCATTGTAATCAGGCTCCTCAGACTCACCAAGTGGTGGAGACTGTGTTTCATATGCTCTGTTTCCAGTAGAAATTTTCTTTCTTGCACGTTTTAGTGAACCACCAACCATTCCTACAAATTAAAATGAGACAAATAATTCTCATAATGACGAAGTGTAATTGAAAATAACAAACATGCAAAATAAACAAAAAATAGGACACAAAAATTATAGTGTATATTAAATCTAATCTTCTATGAATAATATTGTGGTTATTCCAATAAATAAGCATCAGAACCAAAAAAAGTCACAATGAATGAAAACAATAGATTCACAACATCACCAATATCTTCTTTGAATAAACAAAAATCAAATCCAAAAAAAGTATGGAGGGACACACAAACTTCCCTTTTGTCTACCTTCAAACAAGAAAATACAACGCAAGTAAGGTGATATGTGAATAAATGAGCATAGAAAATGAAGCAAACTACTAAAAAAATGAACAAAATTACATATTAAATAATTACCTTAATATTTCTTGTTGGCTTACATTAAATTTGTATGACATTCATGAGTGGTGATGCTTAAATTAAACACATCTCAAGGTTTAAGTCTAATAATAGAATTCCAATTTGTAGTTTGAGAGTCTTGTATATAAAAAAACAGGTTCTACTTGAGATGAGAAAACGAATGGTTCATGCTCCAGCTTCTCTCTGGTATGAATTAAAAATGAGAAATTCACTAAAGAGCACTAAATTGATCTAAATTCATATCATTTGCAGACGCACCCTTTCATTCACATTTGAATTGCACAGTTAAAAAAAATCAAAATAATTTAGGTCAATGATTTAAGTCAACCTCCCATAATAGTAAAACCTCTCATCTTCTGTAATGTTAACTACATCATAATTTTGAGTCATCTTATTTTCATCATGATCTCTAGTATGATTGTTGCATCCATTTATTCAAAATCCTTTATAGTTTCTTGCAATTTTATTTGGAGCCCATGCAAGCATCATAATTTCATCACTTCCCGATGTATCATAGCGCATAGCCTACTATAAAAAAAATAAATTTATCATAAATATTTATTTTGAATGCTAAATAAATTTGAAATATTAAAATTTACTCTATCTTTAAACCAATAATGAAAGTTTTCATTCACAAACTTCTCAACATCATAAGGTGTGAGATGTGTATGTTGACTTCTTTTTCTTTTCTCATTGTCTATCAAATTTCTCTAAAAGTTATAATATTATCATAGTGAAAAAGCGCATTTTTGAGTGCTTGAATTGATGATTTGTCATCCAATACAACCAAAGTTACCTTACCTAAAGTCATTCCACCACTTAGAAACTTATAAGATAATAAAATCGCAGTTAATCTTGGCAAAACATCAGATCGCTCTAGATTCTTGGAACAAATAAATATTACTTCCTCAACAATATAACCCTTGGCAATTGATCCATCAGGTTGTGCTTTATTGCCAATGTAAGCTTTTAATAATAGAAAAATCCTATTCACAGATACAATTTGTGTAAGTAAATAAATAAATTAAAATCAAAAATAAAAAATAATCATAATTTACCTTTCAAATGGGTACATCCATCTATATTTCACAGGACCACCAAGTTTTACTTCTTCAACTAAATGAACAAGTAAATGAATCATAATTGTAAAGAATGAGGGCAAGAAATATTTCTCCATTTGGCATAGAGTCAATATAAAGTTATTATGTAACATTTCTAATTCACTTGGATTAATGTTCTTAGAGCATATTGCTTTTAAAAAGCTTGATATTTCCACTATAATTCCCATTACTTCATCTGAAGCTGCGAAACACCTTAATGCAACTAGGAGAATATCTTCAATAAGAACGTGACAAGCATGACTTCTTAAAAGTGTTAATTTACACTCGTTGATGTTTAGAGCTCTAGAGATATTTGATGCATAGCTTTTGGGGACTTTCATTATTCTTAAGGAGTTCACAATGCATCAATTATTGCTTCTTTGATAATGTGAACATTGTTGGCGGTAAAATGTAACTACCATTCTCATTAACAAGAGGATGCAAATCAGTCCTCACTACAATGTCAACTAAATCTTTTCATGCATGTAGATTATCTTTAGATTTATCAAGATCTAATAAAGTCTTAATGAAATTATCACAAATAATTTTTCTTATATGCATGACATCTAAATTATATTGTAACATGTACATCCAATAAGGTAAGTCAAAAAAATGCTTTTCTTATTCCCTGTGATTGAATCTTGCAACTGCTCACTTATTAACTTAGTTTTTTTTTCAAATTCTTTTTGCTTTTATGAACCCGTCAGTCAATGAGGTGCAGTTCTCATCTCCTCTATGTTATCAAACTTTTATTTTTGACATGAAATATGTCATTAGGAGGTAGGCAATGATGATGACCCATATAAGATAACTTTTTACTCTTACAACCATAAAGATTCAATATTTTTTGCACAACAAGGGCAAGCAAATTTTCTTTTAGTACTCCATCCAGACAGCATGACAAATGATGGAAAATTATTAATTGTACACAATGGCAATGCAAGGATAATAAAATTATGTCCACTTACAGTATCATAACTTGGAACTCCATGACATGCTTTAATAAGTTATTGAATTAATGGTTGTAAATAAACAACAAAACTATTTCCAAGACTTTTCTCTCTGGGTATGATTGCAGATGCATGAAAGATGTATGTTTCATTCCAATCCAAGGAGGCATGATATAAGAAATAAAATGACAGGCTAAATATTGCATAAGCTACTAATGATCTTAAAGGGATTAAAAACATATGATGCCAAGGCAGGCCGAACATTACGTGAGTCTAATGCAAAATCAAAATACCGAGTGTCAAAAGATTTTCATGCGTCTCCATCAGATGGGTGTCATAACAAACCATCTCTATTTCTATGCTTATAATATCAGAACATCTCTTCTGCAATTTAATTTTTTGTTTCGAACAATCTTTGTAAACTTGAAATCAATGGGAAATATCGAATAATCTTTGATGACTTCATATTTTATTTTTTACCAGACATCTTTTTCCTTTTTTTTTGAATTGTGGCCCATCTTGAAGTTCCACAAATATCACATACTTCTTTATTCACTTTGTCTTTCCAAAATAACATGCAATCATTAGGGCAAGCATCAATATTTGTATATCCAAGATCAAATGTTTTCATTATCTTCTTAACCTCATAAGCACTCTTTGGTAATAATGCTCCCCCGGGAAATGCATAATTTAATAGCTCAAGTAATACATTAAAATATCTTGCAGACCAAAAGCTTAGACACATTAAGAAAAATAAGTGTAATAGAAAAGAAAATTTTGTGAATGTCTTGCATCAGGTATATAAGTCTTTTTTTGCATCTTCTAATATTTTTTTAAATTTTGTAGCATAATTTGTTTGATCCAAATTAGGCTCATCATGGTTAGCCCTTATACTAGTTGTGATATTATTCGAAATAAATGCATTCCTTAACAATATAATCATATGATATGTAATTCAATGACTGTCCTAAACATTAGAAACATCAAAGACTATCTCAATCTTATCAGCTTCAATAGTATTATTGTGTTCGTCTCTATGCCAATTCCAAACAACCCATTACCAAAAAAAATTCATTTCAAGATTAATTGTTTCTTGACATCCTTCAATGAATAAAGTACCTATTAAAGCATGATTTGCAAGCGCACAAAATTTTTTCTAATAAATTCATGCTCGGACTATTCTTGTGGATAAATGAAATGCCTTCAAATAAAATGCTAGAAGAAAATTTTTTAATCAGAAATATTTCTTCATATGGTATGATAGGACACAAGAAACTTGTGTAAACAAGTATTGCGAAAAATTAAGGAGGTAATTAAACTAAGTAATCTCAACAAAACTATATATGAGATCTCAATGATAGAATAATTATTATCAATCAGAGCTCAAAAATTTCACTCAAAAGCATAAAAAAAGATCATATGTTTTTAATAGTAGTCTCAGCAATGTTGAGTTTGTATTGGAAGATAAAACATGATAAAATAGAGTTGGTGTAAATGAGATTTTTATGAACAAGGATATAGAAGGTTACTTTTAAGCAAACCTATCTATAAATGCAAAACAAATAAAAAAATAGAAAATTATCAAAACAAAAAAAATTAGCCAAATTAACAAGCCTGCACTTCATAGTTCCAAAAAAAAATCTTTTCAAAATCCTATTCATGAGCATAAACAATTAGGGTATGGGAGATAGGTTTGCTTAAAAGTTTGAGAGACATAGGAAGGAGTTATCATATATTAGATATAATTCCAAAAAGAAGGAGTTATCATAGGACTAATCAGAAATCATTCACATTTATGAAAAAGATTCTAAAAGTGTGCGCGGCTCTACAAACTAAAAATAAAAATTAGTAAATAAATGTTAGAAAGAATAAACAGGAAGCAAGGCAACAACAGTTCAAACCTAACTAAGATGAGAAAAATTAAGAAAAAAACAAAAGCTATGAAACCATTCCCCGATTCTAGTTATGAGTAAAATATAAATCATGAGTATCCAGATCTGGCAGAAAGTAGAGTATGAAAATATCTAAAAAATAAATAAAAAGGTTTTCAACGGGTGCAAAAGAGAAACTCAAACCTAGGAAGCAGGCAAGGAGCTGAAACCACTTGACAAGTTTCCGAGCACTAACAGAGCATGGGAAGCGTCGCCGCTGGAGAGAATGGGAAGCATTGCCACCGGTGGAAGAGACCGACGATTGGGAACGAGGGATCGATCGCGGAATCCGGCAAAACTTTGCTTCTGAGATTATATTAAGTGGGCTCCACGTGTGAAGTGAATGTATTGGGATTCATGAGTATAAAAATTTATGGGTTGTGATTAATCAGTGTTAAAAATATGAGGCTCACATGACATCTATAATTAAACTCTGGACCTAATATTTTTTCTTGGACTCCGGACCTAATATTTTTTCTTAAATTAGGGCATGAGGAGGAGGGACAGGCGAATGATATATTTTGGTGGGAGCGAAATTAAATAGCCTATGGCAATACTTATAAGCACTATCAAATTTTTAAAAATAGAGTTTATAAAGGTTGCCATAGAGTGGGATATGAGCGCACTAACAAAAGCAACTTGCTCTATGATAGATACAGATTTTTTGGAAGTGGATGTTCCTTAAATTGGCTGCTTGGGTTCTTCTAATTGTTCCTTAGATTTTATTTTCTAGATCTTATGATGTGCTACATCAGTCACACTATCGAGTTTCTGTCATCAAATTTTTCACCTAGGGTATTGAGGCACTGCTCCACTACTGTTGTGCACTATCATTCGAGCGTTGCGTCATTATAACTTCAGTATTGGGGCGCTAGGTCACTACTGGTATTTCTTCTCCAAAAGATATGGCATGACTATATACAACACAAATATATGATATTTATCACAAAAAAATATAACAATAGAAAAAATTATAAGAAAAACTTCAATGTACTATAACACTTTGCAAACTTCCCTATCGTCGTGGGCTATTTATGTATAAGCTTTATTAATGATACATCATCAACAAATCAGGCATAATTCTCACTATTTTTTGAAGAAAAAAATTTTAAAATTTAAAAACTATCTTTTGATTGTTAGAAACTTAAAATCGGGTTTGAAACTTCAAACGATTACTTAAATAGTTAAATGATCTTCGATCAATGAGTTATGACAATTCACACTCAATGATAAGAAAAATTTATTATAAATAGAGGGGCATTTACATATATACCACAGGTTCTTTATGTATTTACATGTCTAACACCTAAACTTTATTTTTTTACATCTATACCACACAAATTTTTATATCGCCTAAAAATATCACTTCTTAAACTTTTAAAAAGTAAAATACGTTATTTCATTCATGGAATAGTTAGAATTTAAATGTAAAGAGTAAAATTCAGGTGCTAGATATGCATATACATAAGAATTGAGTGGTAAATTTTATGGGTCTAGCTTCATCTCATCAGAAAATTATGACCACACAGATTGTGGCTTCAGAAGAAAATTGTCAGCACACAAATTGAAGATTTTGACCGTTATATCAAGCTTATAATAGTATTTAGATTGTAATTTGTGTACTATTATTTTATTTAATCTTTTTTAATTATTTCCTTTAAAGAGGTATTGATAAAATTTATCCATCTTTTGCTTTGTGCAAGATACACTCTATTTGTAATCTCTTATTTGATATAGTTAATTCTCCTCATTCGCTCGTGGTTTTTCCCATCTTGGATTTTCCTCGTAAAATCTATGTTTTTTCTTTTTGTTTATTTCATTATTTGTTGCATTGATTTAATATTAAGTTATAACAAGCGATATTGAAGCTAGACTTGATTATGATGGTAGCAATAGTAAACTATGACATCCCTCTCTTAGATTGCAACACCAAATTTTTACTTTAGCGGGTTAAGATGCGAGCAGTTTTAGTGCATATGGATCTAGACGATGCGTTACTTGGCTTTGAAATAATGTCTTTATCATGGATGTTGGAGGAGAAGCAACATAAAAATCAAATGGCTCTTTCTCAAATTCATCTTCATTTATCAAATCAAATTAATATGGGTGCTTTGAAGGAGATGACCGTCATTGCGTTATGGCTTAATTTAGAGCAGTTGTAGATGACGAAAAGTTCGACCAATAAGTTGCACTCAAAACAGCGTTTACAATCTTATAGAATGATAGAAGGTGTATCTGTTATAAATCACTCAACCATTTTTAAGGAATTGTCTCCGATTTGAATGCCATGGAAGTTAAGTATGACGAAGAAGATTTGAAATTAATCTTATTATACTAATTGTCTTCATAATATACAATATTTAGAGATACTATCCTGTATGGATGAGAGACACTTACTCTAAACAAATTATATAATAATTTACTTAGAAGAAGATGAAGTAGCTTGTGGAGGAACATGTTGCTCAAGGAGAAGACCTTGTTCGAGGTAGAACTCAAGAGAGGAGTTATCATGTTGATACAAAGAGTAGATTAAAATCTATAAATAAGGATAAGATATGCAATTATTTTATCTGAATGTTACAATTTACGAAATTAAAATAAGAATGCAACTTCAAATTAGAAGGGTAAACAATCAGATCATTTTGTTGAAGCTAGTGTTGTTGAGAAGTTATTAATGATGGTGAACTCCTAGTTGTCTCCGACAGAGAACCTTGTGATGATTGGGTTCTTGGTTCAGCTTGTACATTTCATATGTTTCATAATAGGGATTGATTTTCAACATATAAAACAGTGTCAATTGGTATTGTGATAATGGATAATAATATTCCTTGTAAAATAATTGATGTTGGAACTACTAGAATCAAGATGTTTGATAGAGTCATCAGAATATTTGGAGATGTGAGACATGTCCCATATCTAGAAAAGAATTTAATTTCTTTTAAGTAATCTTGATGCTAGAGGGTACAAGTACTTTACTGAGGGAGGAGTTCTAAAGATAGGAAAAGGATCTCTTATTAAGATGAAGGGAGAGAGGAAGGTTGCAAAACTATGTCTTGCAAGACTCTACTGTAGTAGGTGAGGTAGTTGTTACTACATCTCCCATGTCAAAAGATGAAGCAACCAGTCTTTGACATATGTGCATTGGGCATACGAGTGAGAATATAATGCTTGAACTAAGCAGAAGGGGACTTTTAAATGGCCAAAGCATTAAAAAATTGAAGTTTGGTGAATATTGTGTATTTGGAAAACAAAAATGATTCAAGTTCAATGCTAGTATTCACAATACTAATTAAATTAGGCTACATATATTATGAACTTTAGGAATCATTTACAATGTTATCTGAAGATAGCATTGACATATATATGTTGACGTTCATTGATGATTTATCCAAAAAATTTTGGGTATTCTTCTTGAAGTAGAACAGCCATGTTTCTACTACATTTAAAAAATGGCAGGTCATGATCAAGAAGCATACTGGAACGCAGATCAAATGTCTTCACACTAATAATGAGTTGGAGTTTTGTTTAGGAGAATTTAATGCCTTTTGCAATTGAGAAGGAATTATGAGAGACTTCATAGTTTGACACACACCAGAAAAATGGTGTGGAAGAGTAAATGTACAAAACTATATTAGAGAAGTTTCATTGCATACTCTCCAATGCCATGCTACCTAAGTCATATTGGGCTGAAGCTGCTACTACGACATGCTACTTAGTGAATCACTCTCCCTCCATTGTTATTGACAAGAAATCTCTGCAAAAGAAAGTGATCATTAATAGACATGTTATATTTGATAATATTAGCATGTTATATACAACATCTACTACAAAATCTAGAAATGATGATCATAAGAAAATTCCTAGCGAACAAGTGGAACTTTAGATTAGTACATCTTCATGCATAAATTTTGGGTTAAGTTTAAATAATCATGATGTTGTTTTTTTCCCACAATCACAACAACAACCATCATATTATTCTATTGCCACAAATATAATAATAAGAAAAATTAAGCCACCTCAAAAGTATGTTGAGATTGATTTGGTAGCTTATGATCTAAATGTAGTCGAATGTATTGAGTGTGGTTAAGAACCTTCTACTTATAAAGAAACTATGAATTCAATTGATGTTGATATGTGGATGATCAATATGCAAGAGGAGACTGAATCCCAACATAAAAATAGAACTTTGGATTTGGTAAAATTACCCAAGACAATAAAGCAGCTCAATGTTAATGGGTGTTTAAGAAAAAGGAAGGCACATCAGGGGTTGAAGATATCCCCATGCTTTTTGCAAAGGAATTCAATCAAATTCCAGATGTAGATTTTATAGATGTATTCTCTTTGATTGTCAAGCATAGCTCAATTTGAGCTTTACTTGCTACTATGGCTAAGTATGATCTTTAGCTGGAGAAATTAGACATGAAGGCTGCATTTTTGCATGTCGAGCTTGAAGAAGACATTTATATGAAGCAGCTTGACGGTTTCATGGCTACAAAAAAAAAACATATTTTTTTATTGAAGAAATCTCTTTACAGTTTGAAACAATCTCATAAGTAGTGGTATAAAAAGTTTAATTCCTTTATGATCACTCATAAGTTTAAGAGAAGTAGTTAATATAGTTTGACTATTTTAAGAAAAATAGTAATGGACTATTTATCTACTTGGTCTTATATGTCGATCATATTTTGATAGTTGCTAAGGATAAAGAAGATATCAAGCACTTGACAGTGAGTCTAAAAATGAAAGATTTTGAACTGTAAAGAAAATACTTTGCACGGAGATTCAGAGAGATGAAAGTGTAGGTAATTTAATTCTAATTCAGAAAAGATAAATTGAATAAGTATTAAATAGATTTAATATACTAAATGCCAAGCCATTTAGTACTCCATTAGTTGCACATTTCATACTTTCATCGATTTTATGTCACAATCTTACGATTATATTGAATATGTCTTGAGTTCCATATTCAAATGCAATAGGACCTCCGTGTATGTTATGGTATGTTTTTGTCCAAATTTATTATATACAATCCGTTCAATTATTATATATATAAGTAATTTGGGTAAAGAATATTTAAAAAACCATTCAGTGTATCCTCATGTATCTTTGTGGAACAAAAGATGTTTGTTTGCAGTTTGGGAGGACAATAGATAGAGTCTTTGGCTATGTAGATTTAGATGTTCCTAGAGATCTTGATAGAAGGAGATCACTTACAGGATATGTGTTTACTATTGGTGGTTGTATGATTAGTTGGAAGGCTACTTTATAGACAATCGTGAAACTAACTTCAGCTGAAGCTAAGTACATAATAATTACTGAAGCTTACAAAGATGCTCTCTAGTTGTAAGGTCTATTTGAAGAGCTTAGTGAAGATTTGAAAATAACCACACTGATGTGTAATAGTTAGAGTGTTATTTATCTCAACAAAGATCAAATGTTTCATGAGAGAATTAAGCACATTGATGTTCGTTAAATCTTTGTTTGTAAATTTATCACTCATGGTAATTTTGTTGTGACCAAGATCAATAACCATGATAATCTTGCGGATATGAGGATTAAAGCACTTCCAACCGTCAAGTTTGAGCATTGTTTAAACTTGGTTGGTATTCATTTCTGATTATTAGAGCTTTGTGGAAGAGGTGGAGAAAATTTTATTCCTTACTTTCTTTGAAAATTCGTGTCAATGTAGAGACTTCTAAATTTATGACCCAAAAAATATTGGGTCCCACTTCATCTCATAAGAAAATTATGACCAAATGGATTTTGGCTGCAGAAGGAAACTGTGAGAACATAAATTGAAGGTTTTGACTATTAGAACAAGTTTATTATAGCCTTTAGATTACAATTCATGTGATACTGTTTTATTCATTATCTTTTAATTATTTTCTTTAAAGGGGTATTGGCAAAACTATAAATACCCCTCTTATGTTCTGTGGAAAATACACTCCACTTGTAATCTCTTATTTGATATAGTGAATTCTCCTCCTCCACTCATGTTTTTTTCCATCTTGGGCTTTCCATGTAAAATTTATGTATTCTTTCTTTTTTCTTATTTCATTATTTGTTGCATCGATTTAATATCAATTTATAACACTAACAGAGTCTTTAGAAGTTTAGGTAAAAAAATTAAAATGATACTCATAGTAATTATAAAAAAACATTCATTTTCATATAAGAGGAACCTAGACTATAAAAGATGAGTGCTTTGAGATTTAAGAAACTTCCGAGATCTATCAAAGTTCAATGCCAATGACCATCACCAATAACATCTACAACCAGATTGTTGTAATCGTTTTTTATTTTTTATTTTTTTTTATTTTGCCCATTTCTTGGTGTCCATCTGTCAATGCCCAATCACTATTATTTGATTGTTGTTGTATGACCATTGGCACATATCCATCTTTGTTCAATAACTATTATCACTCTATCAAAGTTCTAATGTCATTATTCTATCACCAATGTCTGACTGACATTCTTGGACCGCTACAATTACCATTTTATGTTTCTTCTATATTCTTGACAACATCTATAGAAAGTTAATTTATAATTTTAGATTCCTATTCCCATTATCCCAAATTAAGTCGATCTTTACAATCTTAATCAATATATTGACTTAGTTATTTTTTAAAAGGACACATAACTTTTTTCTTTTTATGATTTTTTGAAGTAATTTTTTTGTCTATTATGCTCTTTCCATTTATCTTTTTTGTTCTTTTTTTGTGTGTGAGAGCTTCATGCAAGGTTATGATACAAACTTCTCCCTAATTCTGTAAATTTTTTAACACACAAAAGTTTGGTATTCATTTTTTTATTGGCTAATTAATTAATTGTTTACTAAAATATTTTTTATTTTAAGTGTTGAAGTTGGTTATTATTTCTTGATAAAAAGTTATAAATATAGAACAAAAAATTTTCTTGGCATAGTTTTCCTTAAAGATTCATGTACATACGAATAATAAAAGTTTGTAATAGACATTAGTCTTATATGAGAAATTTAAGAATAGGATAATACTAAGGACTACCCTAAATGAAATAATGTAGTATATAAATAAAGATTGTAAAAGTCTATTTTTCCCTTAAATTGTGGAGAGCAAGATTAAATAATATTGCTAGCATGACCTCCTATGAATTTAGTGGAGAATGTTATAGAAGCAATGATTTGTGATGATGTTTAAAAATTGATTTTTGATAAGTTTTAATGTTGTTGTAGATGATTATGATCAGAAGATGGTTGTCAATATAATGACGATTGAATAATGATAGTCAAATAATGCTGTCAGTCTATGGCAATTGGGCAACCTAACTCCAACGAAGACAATAAGGCTATTATGATTGGGTGATGTTAATCAAATGATAACAAAAAGACAATGATTGAGTGATGAAAGTTGATGATTTTGTTAACTTGATAATAATCGGTTGATTGTAGTTAGGTGATGATTGTTAAGTAGAACTATATGCAAAACCTATTCAAGGTATAGGTCTAATACTATCTTTCATGTGAATAATGATGTTTATTAATAATTTTCTTGAGTTTCATTTGGACAATTTTAGCCAAAACCTTCAAACACTAACTTAATCATAGATGATTCTACATGCATTTTATGTCTAAATTACATTGCAATTAAAGGGCCTTAGATTTGTTATATTTTCTTGATCAAGATGCTTATTTTAGAATGTGATCTCTCAAATAGTATCATACATTGCTTGATTTGAGCTTTTTAGAATTTCAATAGATCCACTTTGATATTTTTAGGTTTGTATTTATTACAATATTTATTTTTAATTATAATTTTAATGAAATTGGAGTTTGAATAATCTAAAATTTAATTTTATTTTTTTTAATTATAAGTATTTCATGAGATTCTTGTATAATCAAACATATGTTGAGCAAAAATTAATTATTATAATTTAATAGATCTGTACATCAAAAATGTGTTAGCACTGATTCTAAGGAGATCTTGTGGCTAGAAAGAAAGAAGATTGTGAAAGAGGGTCCACTGATAAAGGATCATGAGGTCCACTTGTTTGATTGAGTGACGTTGTCCAACCCAAGCCAATAACAATAGAGCCAACTGAACCACGAGATGAATGAAAGATGACCAGAGGACTCTAGATTAAGGTGCTCAGTAAAAATTAAAAAAAAAGAAGTATCCAAGTAAAATATAACAAGAGAGGCCATCCATGGGAAAAAAACAGTTCCATGGTAACTACAACCATTCCTGAGACACCCAGAAGCTCCTCATCAAAAGTCAAGATCAATAGTTGGGTCATATCAACAGCTGATCCATATCAACCAAGCTCAATTGAATAGCAGATGTCAACCGACCGAGCTAATCTTGCTAACATGAAACCAACTAAGCTTAGCCAACTGAGCCAATAAGCAACCAGATAAAATGCTCATATATGTAAAATATAAAAATACCCTATTACAGACCATTTTAAAGTAGGAGGAAAATGTAATATCATCATTATGTTTCATCTTTTCTATAAATAGGGAATTCATTTTATGAATAAGACATGATTGATCGTGATAGATTATTATTAAATAATATTTCTTCCTCACTCTCTCTCTGTCTCTGTCTCTCTCTCCTTTCTATTTCTCTATTCCTTAGGTGTAATTCACAGACAAATCAAAATTTAACTTCCTAAAAGGTATGATGGAATGGATCATGAACAAACAAGAAGAGAAGCAACCTAAGGAGAAAAAACCCATAACATGACATTGACAACATGGAGTGTACCGAGAGTTTGTAGTCCAGCAGATCTAGGAGTTAAAGGATTAAATGTTGGATGTAATTTGAAGCATGTTGAATACGATGAAGGAAACGATAGGCCCGAGATGAATGGTTAGGGTCCAACAATAAAAGAGTCCCCTTAACTTTGAAAAGAGAAGGTAACTCCAAGTATTATGGTACTACTGGGTTGAAACTGATCGAATGAAATTAGTTCAACCATACTAAGGTGCATGACAGCTAAATATTACATTCCTTCAACAAATCTCTAAGGTTGAACCCCTAGAGCAATTCAAACTCCCATCACAAGAATCCTACAAAGGGCAGATCAATCCAAACTACCACACAACTTCATTTTAGTTGGTCGTATGTTTGTTGAAAATCATTAACATGTTAAAATGTTGTCTCTTTTTTATAATCCAGATAGAGTTGTCCCTTAGGCAGTTCAATGTATTACTGTCAAGAATAATCACTTTTTTCGTTAATTTCAAGTATACTTTATGATGTAGTTTGTTAGCGCCTAGAAGCCTTGGAATAACTTGCAGACCCTCCTACATATCTAACATGGATAAAGCACGAGCTTTTACTCATTCATCACATACTTCTAAAAGAAGATGTTGAAAGTGTAGGACCAGAAACCCATGATCGCCCATGCCCCCCTAGCTCAAGTGATGAAGGAAGGACCTTTCTGATATGTTTTAGGCCTATAGTGGCCAACTAGCTGAGTTGTTGGGGATGACCAAAAACCATATATTAGGCGAGGAAAATAACTCCAATCCCATTTCTTCCAGAGTAGAGTGTTCCATCTGTTGCCCACATAAAAGATCCGACTATGGTAAGGTACAGAAACTAAGCCTTAAAAATGTGATATAATTTCTACCTTTGTAGTTTATTATCAATTTCATAATAAGAATATGTAAAATTTTTCTAAATATAAATTCCATACCACATTTGATTGACACCCGGAAAACTCAAGAGTTTCACGTAAATGACTTTCAAAATTTGTTCGACACTCGGTGGAAATATAGAAGTTCATGTAAGGGATCATCAAAATTTGACTGAAACACAAAAGTTTCAAGAAATTAATGTAAGGGATTGCCAAAACATGATAGACACTTGAGGAACTCAAACTGATCCGCTGGTGATGGTTCCATCTGAGCTGTAAAATCTACAGTGACGGGCAACTCCTAATCAATAAACTTTTCTAAATAACTGATAATGATAAAAATGTGTGATAAATAAATCACACAAGATCTGACCAGCAAAACTCATACAACATAAGAACCAATGTCTTGTAGATCGAAATAGGTCAAGCATAACAGTGAGATTCCCTACCGATTAGTGATAACCATCATAGTGGGTAGCATACAAATCACCCCAAAAGGTCTAGATGGTTGCACATATGAATACTGTGACAAGATCCACTTGATACATCATGTGTAATGTGTGGCCCATCCAAGTCAATGAAATAATTAAGTGGTTGAGGCATGAGAAGTGTAAGACTTAAGCCGAATGATAAGTTAATAAACTGACAAAAAATATTCTTTAAATTGTTGACCTATCAATAATCACAACTAATTGTGTAACAAATGAAAGTGAGATGACAAAAAAAACCTTATTTTCATTCATAATTGAAAAAATATAAAATTTTCTAACCTTTTATAAGTATTAATATAAAATTTATTACAAGATACAGAAGAACCCGAGAGCATGTCATACGTTCAATGACCCACCATCATCCCCAACACTCTCTTTCTCCTCTTCCTTCTAATTCGAAAATATGGAAAATTATCAATTTTGATCCACTCTAGGGAGACAAATTTAGCCTTCAACATACCACCAACACCGAAGGCAGCCCCATCCTTGAACTTCCAAACAAGAAAGCCATCTGCATTTGGTGGAAGAAGTTTGACAAAAAACTCATCAAACATCTTCATTGTTTCATTCTTATCCTTCATGGCTCAGTTCTCTTCTTCGGTAGTTGACGAAAATTTTGATAGCCTGAGTACCTCTACTTTAGTTGCCTTCATCTTTTTTATGGTTGACAACTTTTTCTTCATCTCCAAGAATTATTAATGCTCCTACAAAAAGAAGATCAACTATAAATGAGAAGCTTCCAAGCCATCAAATTGTACTTTTTTATCGCTTATCACACACTTGGTAATATAGAAGGGTATCTTGTAGATAGAAAAAAAAATGACATCGGCTAACGTCGGAGGATAGAGAGACACCACCAGAGAATTAGAATATCAATCATTATAAAAATCAATCAATGCAAACCTGCCATTCGAGCTTCTACCAACCTTTGTCTTTGCTTCCTACAAAGTACTCCACTTGAAGGATGATCCAATTCAATTTCTGATATGAGAGAAGAGACAAGCACTTGAATCAGCCACAGGCACTTTACTCGCATAATGATACTCCCTGTTGTGATTGTTGGTCTTGATCTGCTATTTGGCAGATCTAGTTAAACTAACTGAAGAAGGGTGAATTGCTTCATCCCTAACTGATAAGTGGATGAATGTCAGAGCAGTCAACCGAGGTGTGACGTATGTTGCTTCTTTTTTTTCTCTCGATGCCTCCTTGTGATGGCATGACTTTACCTGGTGAGCCATCCTCTCAACCACTTGTCGTTGCATGCCCAACAGACCTGTAATCAACATATAACACTTGACATGCATTGAAGATGTTGTCCTCTCAATGAGAATTAGCTTGTCGATATCAGTCAATTGAAAAGTAATAAGTGAATCAGAAATAGCTATAATAAATTTTTTTTTCACCTTCATATTGTCCTCCAACAGAAAACAACATGGGTTTCAATCGACCCACAACTCCAGCAGTATCAGGCAAGACCTCTTGGGTGACCAACTTCAATGAGAGCAACTGTGCAAAACTTCTTATTGGTCGCTCAAGTGGTGACCATTGCCTCCCTCTCAGGCCTCTTGAGTGTTAGAGATTTTTCAGTTCTCCTCAATCATTAGACTAAAAGCTACGGGTTGAATGACAATTATTCGATCAAGATATTGATGTGCTGACAGCTAGCACTTCTCAATGTCTCTAGCCTCCATCAACACTCTCTGGTACTTTCTTCTTTACCTTTACTGAAGTGCCAACGTATGAGAAAGTCTAGATGTACCACCTCCAAGGAGAAGAGCCCAGCTAGAATTCACTAACAGTGAAAATTTGAATAAATCCATTCAGATAAAACAAGAATGAATAAGTAGTTGAAAGCTTGATCGTCCATGGAAACCCGATTGGCTACAGAAATTATAAAGTTTGTGATAGTTTCTTTAGAGTTAGGCATTATCTATGTGATAATTACACCATAATGGGTGAAGATGGTCCATAACTTTTGATAAAAAGGCAGTCACAAAATAAAAAAAAATTGACCCTTATAGAGGATGAGGTTACCACCATACAAAGTGGTTGCTCAGTATTTCTCGCTAGTGCCCAAAGCTTAATGGTCAAATCAAAGAAATAGGTTTATTGCAGTCGATCCAGCTTCCTCAGAGTTATCTATTATCAATTATTTGATATGAACGACCCGATGTCCTTTAGAGACTAAAGAGCCATCAAGCAAAAGAGCATAAAAAGAAAGTTAAGAAAAAATGAGAAGTTAGAAGAAAAAAGAGTAATGTGTAATGTCACCTACCCACACCCTTTACATATTGGGAGACAAAATAAGATGAACCATCGCTCAGGAGTTAAAATTACATTCTATAGTAGTTTCCAAAATGTGATGACAAAAGCATCACATTAACAAAAAAAAATGTGATGGAAAAAAAATATCTAGAAATGACCTTATAATTATAAAAAATAACTTGGAAACTAGTATGAGATAAAAATCTTTACAATGAGGGCAATATTCGCTTCAGCTGAGACATATGCTAGCTGAAGTAGTCTCTTATACAAAATTCTCCCCTCCCATACCTAAATTGATTCATTTGGTCTGTCTCGACTAAAGCCCGGAGTATCGGGATATCTTCTGGATGTCCGACAGTTCCTAATGAAGAGTGACCACTACCTCCTCCATTTTCTCTACTTTCTCTGCATGAGCTAATAATCTAGGAACATCAATGCCTCGCAAAATCCCTACAGACATAGCAAAGGGGTATTGATCTTGTTCATGTGAAGAGCTAGCAATCTGAGCTAGCAATCATGGGGCTCAAGAGGATTGTTTGGATAGTATACTCCGTCATCCTCACCCGAGAGTATACCACCCTTGTCTGATGCTTTTTCCGCTACTACTAGCACCTCAGTTGGATTATCACTAATGTCTGCTAGGGCAAGATCCTCATCTAGAAATCTCAACGACGACTCATATGCACCATGATACAATGTAAGGAAAAAGGAATTAATTAAAAAAAAATCAAAATCCAACAAATAAAACTGAGACTCCTTATAGTTCGGAGCCAATCCAATCGAGTTCAAAGAACGTAATTGACAATCATTGGACCATGGGACGATAGAGTATCATTAGCCTCTTGTGCAATCTGTGTGATCGATATGTACCGTGCTGTAGTAAAGGGTTGGTCTATCAGAGTAATGGTCAAGCTAGTTGGCTGAACATTCTTCCGTTTCTTACCAAGAAACAAATCCAACTATCCCACCTAATCTAGCACTGAGATTGCAACCGGTTTTCTCTTTTAAATGATGAATTTTTTATTCCTTTCACCTTCAGGGTGGTCCTAGCCTATCGATTTTTTGAAGGCGACACAAATCAGATCTTTGTTAGGGATGTCACTGCAGGGCTTTGATACATGCTATATCACAACACCAAGATGCTCACCGATTCAAATGAGAGGAGCACGAAGCAAATACTGAATAAAAGGATTCTCATCATGTTTTATTTATTATAATTATAGGTGAACAAAATTAAGGGAGTCCAATTATTAAGCCATTACTTAAACACTAAATGAAATCTAATTTTGCTTTTAATTTTCTTATTCTCATCGCATCGATTTAAAAAATTAGAAGAATCAGAGAACTAAAATATGCACATAAAAATATTCCAACACTAATTTTGAGGAGATTTTAATGGTCCAGAAGGAAAGAATACAACAAAAGAGAACCCATAGAGAAAAAATCATGAGACCCACTAGTCCAACCGAGAAGCTGCCTGGGCCAAGCCAACAAAGTCAAAGCTGACTGAACCTTGAGAAAGACGAAAGACTACTAGAGGGCACCAAAACAAGCCATAAGTTTGAAATGAGACAAAAAAGTATTCAAGCCAAATATCACAAAAGTGCAGATCCAGAGGAAAAATCAGTCCTCTAGTATCTCTATCCTAAAGATGTCCAAAGGCTCCTTATTTGAGATCATGAATTAATAATCAGGGCAGATCAATCAGCCGACCCAAATCGACCAAGATCAGCCGACCAAGCGAATGTCAGACGAGCGAGCTGATCTTTCCGACCCGAAGCCAATTAAGCTTAATCGGACGAGCTAGAGAGCAGCTGAACGATAAGCTCATACATATAAAATATCATAAATATTCTAATACAAACCCCTTTAAAGTGGGGGCAAAAGTGTAATATTATCTTTATATAACTTCTTCTCTATAAATAGGAGAATCGTTTTATGAATAAAACATGATTGATCACGACAGAGTATTATTCACTACTATTATCCTCTCTGTTAAGTATTGCTTTGATTAACCAAAGCAAATATTATTATAATAATTATGGAAAGCAATTTAATTTTATAATCATCGACAAACAATGCGTCGATTATAAAATTAAACTAATTTGAAGTAATTCGGATTTTATAATTTTCTAATCGTTAAAAATTATTAAAAGCAATTCTCTATGAATCGAACTTAATCTACAAAATTCAATAACGTAAAGGACAAGTCACACCACATCTTTGATATCTTAAATTTTTTGTTAGCATAACCGTGATGAATTAAAATAGCAGTTAAATTATTTTTTAAGCATGACAATGTGCATGCCAGGCTTGATTTAAAATGAGGGATAAAGAATAAGAAACATTGCTATTTACAAATCAAGCATCTACATAATTTTTCAATCTAAGAAACCCATACATTTACATGTGAATTTGATAAAAATGAAAAGTATGGGTTCGGTTTTTTTAATGGTCTTTCATATTTGATTGAGAATTTTAAAAATGAACGAAAGAGAGTGCTTGATTTGTAAATAACAATGTTTTGAGGGCAAGTGATTCTTAAAAATAGTGAGCATTTTTTATACATAGCACACAACTCTTATGCATTTATATATCTAACATCTAAATGTTTATATTTATATTTATAGCACTCAATAATTTTACATCACATCACAAATATCATCATTATTCATTTGTACAAGTGATGTACGCATTTTCATGCGTCAAGTGAATTAATTTGTTTTTGGAATTATTTGTGAAATTGATATTATACAATTCAGATAAAAAAATAAAAGATAAGTTAATAAATAGCACATCTAAAGTTTTTTTTTTTTTTTTTTTTTCTTTTGTGGGGTGCTGCAATGCTAAGCAAGGTGAAATTTGTGAGGTTAAATTAATGGCGATTTGTCGTTAGACGTGTAATTTATGATGAAACTAAACATATCTATAATAATGATTTGTGCTTATTATAATCATTTGTCAACGTGTAGCTCTAAAATTAAAATAGATTTTATATTGTATTGAATCAATATTTAGATGTATTACATGAAAGCGTAGGATGTTTACGAAAGGTCATTCTACTTGCTTTATAATTTATGGAAGATCATTTGGCCTGTTATGGAGGATTTTGTTTATTGTATTCAATCTATTATATCAAACCAAAATATTTTTTTGGTCTTTTTTGCTTTCTTAGAGAGATGAAAAACTTGTGGTGGCAATTGTGAAGCTTTGTTGAATTTTCTTAGTAAACAAAGGGAAGTACTATTGATCGTGCTTGGTGTTTGTAATTGCTCAAACTCTCACTTGTCATGATACTATTCATTTGAATTTAATAGCCTGGCAATTTATCCCATTACGGTAGCTTCTTAGGAGGTCAATCATCTCAATAATACTCTTATATGAGCATGCTTGAGTTTGGGTATCTAATAAAATTCTAATCATTACACACACACACACACACACACACAAACTCAATATTTAAAGAGTACAGCTTAATTCCATCTAAATGGTTTCACGATCAACTTCGGTAGAATAATTATTTTTTTATCAGTATTCTTAACTAGAATAATCCAACATGCATATATGATTTTAGAGGTGCCCTTGTAGATTCAAGAAGTGACTCCCTTGACGCAACACTTTGTTATGCATGGTGTTTAATTCCAATCTTCATGCTATTATGATCCTTCGATACCACTTGTAATAGTCTGAACTCTCATTTATCTAGATATCATCACATTGACCTAATAGTTTCACATTTTTGTCTTGTTGGTGTAAATTCTTAAGTCATCACACTTGCCAATAGTACTTTAATTTGAGTACGTTTTGCTTGGAAGTTTCTCATAAAATTTTAATTGTTACATCATAAGGTGTATCAATGTATAAGAGTTTAGTTTCATTCTACTTAGGGGATTTCACATTTTTCCACACATAAGCAACGTATATCATCGTCGATATTATTAACTCAGGATCATTCAATGGCCATATAAAATTTCAGAGGTGGCCCCAACAAATTCAAAAAATAACTTTCATCCTGTATCACATTGTTTTAGCTGAAGTTCAAAAAGTGAGTCCCATGATATAACATTTTGTAACGTATGACATTTAGTTCAAATCTCCAAACAGTAGTAAGGCTCAAATAAAATTTGTAAAAACCTGAACTTTCACGCATTGAAATATTGTTCGTGTTAAATTAGTAGGCTCATGATTTTATTTTATTTTGTAAATTTCTAAAAGATATGTCATCCAATAACGCCCTCATATAAGCATTCTAGCTTTAGAGTTTCAAATAAAATTCTAAGTGTTACCCTAAAGAACAAGTTTGAATCTTTATATGTGTGTGTGTGTGTCGTTAGTTGTGGCCTGTTGTTAGAACAGTCTCTTTGAAGGTCTTAGGTCCCCTTAGGTCACGCGTTCAAATCTTCTTCCGGCCAGTTTGTCGGTAGTGAGAGCGATCCTTGAATAGTTAGGTATATGAGGGCGGCTGGGGCCTCATATATATTAAAGTAATCAATTTGTTATTAAAATTTTCTTTATTATGATTTAAGCGGAATTTGGTTGAAACTTAGATTTATGCTAAATATGATTTATCAAATATGATAAATTCAGATTTATCAAATCCAGTATGCGACGGAGGAACTCACGAGCAATGATAGAATAAATTCATCTCACATTGAATTTAATAAATCTGGATTACCATCGTAAAAGAGACCGAATATCAGAATAAAAAAATTGAACATGAAAAAATTTGATTTAAAGGAACAATAAATTTAATATTGATGGTATTTGACTTGATTTAAATTAAATTCAGAGCTGAATCATATTAATAATATGCCACCAAACATGCACTTAGTCCAAAATTTTCTAAAATCCTGCCAATCATTGATGCCTAGTCATCAGCCTTCTATGCATCCACATGCCTTGCTGTTCCTATCCAATGCACGTCCGATCATTTTCCCTTTTGCATCTCCCACATGGTCCTAACCCCCTCTATTATTTTGTTTTCTTCGACTTTTTTATTAGCTTACTGTTTCCATGATCATCTATCCCCAATCAATTGAGGGAATTGGTAGCTCCCTGTTAATTGGCAGAATTTACTAAATCCACCCAAATATAAAAAACACAAGTTTTATGAATTTATAAAATTTTAAATTTAAGGGCCCAATTTTACCTTCCATTTATTTTAAATTTAAATTTAATAAATCTAACAAAAGAGTGAATTTAATGAATCAAAATCTACTAAATCCTACAAGCAGTAAATGCTTCTGCAGCCTAAAAAGACAAAAAAGAAACAACCGATTAGAGAAATGGGTTTGTCTTCTTCGATGCCAATTATATATTGTTCACACACAATGATTAAAAAATCGATTTTTGATTTCATTAATTATTGTAGTGGGCGCCCGAACGTAGAGGGAGATCGATACAGTCTCTAGCGGGTTATACCATCCATGAGAGTTTCGTATCTCGACGCTGCCATCCATGAGAGTTTCGTATCTCGACGCTGCGGCACGGCTTTTTCTTGTTTCTAGATGCTACTGCCATTAACTTCTTTTTCTCACCTAATTGTGGCTTCTTTTTTCTTATTTAAAAGTTGATGAAGTGGTCCACTCCATGTGGCTGCTTCTCCTTTGAAATCTGTATGGTTGAGCTTGAGCTTCCAACATTAGTTTACCTTCCCCTTTTTGAATGCTTTTTCAAATTGGGGAATATTTAACTGGTGGAGAGTTTTTCTCGGTTTGTGGGAATTCAGAGGACCGGAGAGGGAGAGGCGTTGCTTTCTTGCAGTCATTATTTGCTGTTATAGCATTGTTGAAAGAGATCTGGCGGAAGGTATGTGGTTTACTCTCAGTTCTGTATGTCACAATTTGATTTGCTCACTTTTGATTCTCTCTTTTATCTCTTTCATTTTCGTGAAGGTTTCATCACATTTTGTAAGCAACTTCTGCTATTCTGGTGTAGATTTGTTGGTCGGCGTTATAGTTCGTTCGATGGATCCCGAGTCTGCAAAGAGTGTTGATCATCAAAAGGTTGGTTTCAGAATGGAAATTAAGCTGCTGTTGTTGTTCTGAAATCGTTTGATCCGATTTTAGCATTTTTTGGGAACTCTTGTTTTGTTAAAGCTGATCAAATTAAAGCTGTGCATCTACTTATGTTGATGCATTTTGCTCCTGGAGTACTCTGTTTCTTTTATTTTTCAAATTTACTTTGGACATCTTTTTTATACAGATTTTTTTTTTCTAATAAATGGATTTCATAGTCTTTTGGGAATGAACTAAGCCTTTCTCATATTTATGAATGCCATTTTTTTGTTTCAGAAGAATTCGTGGAAGGCTGTCTTGCTTCTCGCATTTCAGAGTTTGGGAGTTGTGTACGGTGATTTGAGTATTTCTCCTCTATATGTCTACAAAACCACATTTGCAGAAGATATTGAGCATTCCGGTACAAATATAGAGATCTACGGCGTGCTTTCCTTTGTTTTCTGGACGCTTACGCTTGTGCCTTTGTTCAAGTATGTCTTCATAGTTCTTAGAGCAGATGATAATGGTGAGGGTAAGTACCGGCCAGATGAATCCTTGTTTTTATTTAGGGCTTCGGTTTTCCCGATTTCATTATCTTTGTGCCGCTGCAGGTGGCACTTTCGCTCTTTATTCTTTGATTTGCAGGCATGCAAATGTGAGCCTTATGCCAAATAGGCAGGATTCAGACGAAGA
Organism: Phalaenopsis equestris; assembly: GCF_001263595.1. Lineage (NCBI taxonomy): Eukaryota > Viridiplantae > Streptophyta > Magnoliopsida > Asparagales > Orchidaceae > Phalaenopsis > Phalaenopsis equestris. The sequence goes on from NW_018165430.1 coordinate 264,546, forward strand.
ACTTTCTACCTACATAATAGATACCCCAGCAGATAGGCAAACTAATTCTAGGATCAAAATCTGGCTGGAGAAGCGCAGAACTTTGCATACTGCCCTTCTTATAGTAGTATTGCTTGGTACTGGAATGGTGATTGGAGATGGAGTCCTGACTCCAACTATGTCCGGTACATGTTCCTCATCCTAAAACGATAACCGTGTAACCTGCCAAATTTCTCTGAGTGTTTGCTAATACTTTCTCAGTTTCTTCCTCCAGTTTTCTCCGCAGTTTCAGGGCTGGAACTTTCAATGTCAAAGCAGCACCACGAATGTAAGTATTTTAGTTTGTGGTTTGTTCTTTCGATTTAAGATCATTTATTCTATCTTCCAATCTGGTATATTCAGTTGCATCTTGATATATATTCCTTACGGTTTTAGAAAACTTCTTAGTGAATAGCAGAACAAGTACTTCTTAAGTTTTAACCATATAGTCCTTCAAATGCAAATTTTAATTTCTCTTTGTTGCTGATCTGGAATCAGTCTGACACAAATACAATTATATAATGATAACATATTGACTTGAGAGTAATGATGTAGAATTCTATGGAAACAGCGGAATTTCTTATGTAATGTAGCGCTTCTTTGCAAGAAACCTAACCATTTAAATCTTCCGTTTCTTTTAGTCTAATGTTTCTTTGGCATTCCACGTGTATCTTTTTTTTTTTTTTAATGCAGAAAGAAAACCAAAATGTATGCCTTAACAAAGAAAATAATGAAATTAAATGAAATTTTAAATCTAACTATAAAGTAGGGACTATTTTATAAATATCAAAGAAGATATAATAATTCCCAATGAAACATGATAAATTGCGAATTATTTTTTGAGTTCAAGAAGTTGATTCATGATGAACAAAAGATAGAGAGGATTTTTGGGTAAAGTCAGAGTTTTATTTTGATATCCTTTGAATCCCTCGTCCTTTAGTGCCCGGCCCATCTTTTTTTTTTGGGATTTAAGTTAGAATTTTTGGATTATTTTTTTAACTTATTTTCTTTTTGCATTGGAATCGGAATATCCTTTTAATTTTTTGATATTTGACTTGATTTTCTCATTGCTTGATAATCTGTTTAATTTGAAGTTCGGCATTGTTGGTGAGCTGGCTTAAAAACATATCTAAAATCAATTATTTTGTACCCATTTTGTACAAATTAAAGCCCCACCTTGATACCACATGTCCAATTGCTTGTTTTAAGCTTGTTTGGAGTCATTTTCTTGTTCCCATCAAAGAAGTTAGGCTTGTTTTAAGCCTGCGAATCATTCACTTGAAAAATTGATCTCCAATTCGCCTCTCTCTCACATTGCTTTTTTGCTATTTTTATATGCTGCTGAATTTCTCTCTGTTACCGTCTATTTTATATTATGACTGGTGAATTATATCATATATTAGTCGAACTCATGGCTCTTAATGGTTTCTTTTGTTCAGATGCGGTGGTTCCTATCACCTGCTTTATAATAATATGTCTTTTTGCACTTCAACATTATGGCACTCATCGGGTTAGTTTCATATTTGCACCTATCATTTTGACCTGGCTGATTTGCATCAGTGCACTTGGCATATACAATATTGCTACGTGGAATCCAAGCATCTTCCAGGCACTTTCTCCATACTATATGTTCAATTTTCTGAAGAAAACGAAGAAAGGTGGTTGGATGTCATTGGGGGGAATCTTGTTATGCATCACAGGTATATTTTCAGCAGACCTTAAAAAAAGAAGGGAAATTACATACATAACATACAATTCTTATTTATTACACATCTCACACCTAAACTTTCATATTTACTTTAGCACTTTAGTGCTTTAAATATTTGCATGAGAAGGTGTATTTTACTTCTAAAAAGTGTTTATTGTGCCATTTTTGATGTGGTATTAAAGATTTGAGTGCTTTTTATGCAAATATGAAATTTTAGGTGTATTTCACTTTTGAAGTTAGGGTTGTAACCAACCAGATTTGAGCCAAGTTTATTCTGAATTGGACTTTGCTTTGACTATATTATAAGTTGTTTATGTTCAACTCGATCTCAAACTATTGCCAAGATTTAACATCTATTTTTATACTTGACTTGATTAAATTATGAGAAAAATTGTATTTGGCTTGTACTTAATTTGTCTACAATAATTGAATAAGTACTTCAACATGTTAATAAACATGCTAAAACTCAAATGTGTGTCAAGTTTTGAGTGAATAGGTGGAATCCTGAATAGGCTCGATGTCTTTTCCCTTTGCTTTCATTCCATTAAATAATAATCTTATAATCTATTTTAGGTACAAAATATTTTGTATAATCTATTTAGCTAACTTAATAATGCATATTCATAATTTAAATAATCAGCTAACTAGGAATTAAATCAGAATAAAGTAATTGGAAATAATTTAAATAAGAAAGCTCCTAATTATAGAAAACTTCTACTTTAGCTGCTTGATATACGTCATTCCTAATTGACATCCCTCATCAAATTAATGCTGATTGATCAAGAAGCATCAATTTGCAAACAATAAACTTTGTCGGGACCAACAATTCTCAAGCCGTGAGTGTCAAAGCCGACAGTGCTAAAACTGAGATTGCCGAAGCCTCAGAGACAACTCCTGAACCATAATATGATTTGAGCAAAGAAACGCAAGAAATCCTTTATCGTTGTCGTCCAGAAATTCGAATCATAGCCACAAGAAGGATTCACATCCAGTTACACGATCTAAATACTATCGATCATAGCCCAAAAGAAGGATTCGGTTACACAATCCAAATGCTACCAATCATAGCTCACAAGCAGGATCCAATTCACGATCCAATGCTACCGATCATAGCCTAAAAGTAGGATCCAGTTACATGATCAAAATGCTACCAATCATAGCCCACAAGTTGGATCCGCTTCCCGTCATACAATCCAAACGCTATTGATTCTTCCGGCGACAACGAGGATGATTTGTTCCCTGATTTTCACACAAAAAGTGCTGAGTCGAGATCAGGTGTGCAGATGAAAAAGGTAATGTCTCGTTGGCATGCAGATGAAGGTGACGAGTAAGAGAGAGCCGCTACAGGTGGAGTTCAAAAGAGTCCTGTTGAGACTAGCCGAGTCGAAGAGGAAGATGAAGTAGAATGAAGATGATGTAGGCGAAGAAATAATCAGATGTCGAGCATAAGATGAGAGATTCTAGACGATCAGACGAGCGATTCACTTCGGGTTCACCAGTTGAGCAGACGGACGAAACAGTTGCAGCGGACGAAGATCCCTTAGAACAATTCCAAGGTGGAGAGTGCGAAGTCGTTTCTACTTCCGTTACGAGGGGATTTGTTAAATGGGTGAATTAAGGCAAAGAAATAGTTCCTCTCTTCCCACAAGAAGACCGGCGGGAAGGGAGTCTAGACGGTCCTCCAACGACTACCGGTGGTTATGGGAAAAATTTGGCTCTGATACCATGTCAAGTTTTGAGTGAATAGGCTGAATCCTGAATAGGCTTGATTGTCTTTTCCCTTTGCTTTCATTCCATTAAATAATAATCATACAATCCATTTTAGGTACAAAATATAATCTATTTTTAATCTATTTTAGCTAACTTAATAATGCATATTCATAATCTAAATATTCAGCTAATTGGGAAATAAATCAGAATAAAGAAATTGAAAATAAGGAAGCTCCTAATTATAGAAAACTCCTAATTTAGCTACCTGATTTCCGTCTTTCCTAATTGGCAATGCGTGTTTCACTTTTTAAATAAAATTATTAATAAATTATTTTACAAATATAGACAGCTAAACATTTGAATAAATTTTGATTTAGTATCTAATTTGCTTACACTAATTAAATAGGATAATAATAAGATATGAATAAGCTTTCTGGAGTTAAATTTAGATAAATAAATACTGACAATATATTTTATTGAAATAAAGAAATAAGAAGGAATTGCATTGTGTTATAATGTATATTGATATTAAATTATAATATGTTACTATTAAATATATAATTAAATAACCTATCATCAAACTTAATATATAACATTTAATAAGTTACTTGTTAAACATTAAACGAGTTTGCTGGTGATTATAAATAAATAATTTAGTCTGTTCTTAAATTTGGTTCATTTAACCTTTGAGCTTTTAAAAAATGTAAAAACTTATTTATTTACTAATTTAATCAAACTTGATCGAATATTAATTGAGCTGAGTTCGAGTTATTCCTCTGTGCATTGGTTCATTTACCAGCCTATGGTTAGGCCCCCATCACTTGCATCATTAGAAATTAACTCATTGAAGTTTTCTTTTGTGGCTATGAAGATGGTTTTTTATTTTAAAAGTATAGTTATTTTGAAGTGTTTATATTTTTCATTATGGCATACAGAATTAGCATATTTGAAGTTTTTTTTTTTTCATTAATGAAAAATATTTGCCATAGATTTTGTTAATCTTGGTGTAGATTTCTTTTTAAGTTTCGTGGAACATATTGCAGGTTCAGAAGCAATGTTTGCAGATCTTGGCCATTTCTCATACTTATCCATGCAGGTATTTTTTGTGCTTCTACTGGTTTTTTTTTTTTCATTCGGAGATTCAAATGCCACCTTATTTTCTACAAATTTTTCAGATTGCATTCACGTTGGTCGTCTATCCGGCTCTTATTTTAGCATACATGGGTCAAGCCGCTTATCTATCAAAACATCACATGATTGATACTGGTTACAAAATTGGCTTTTATGTTTATGTTCCAGGTAAATTTCGCGGCTTCTTTGTAGAACTGTTACATTACTAGCCACGTGTTCCTGCTCTATGATGAGTATTCTTTATTCTATAATATTTAATCCTCATCGAAGTTTAAATCTGCTTGCTGTACTGTTTAATACAGAGGTAGATTTGATAATAATACCGCAATAAACCCTGATTTAACTTGAGGGTGGTCTAAAAATAACTTGAAATAACTAGATTCAAATCTATTTTGAACCAAGAACAACTTGCTCGACAGGAGTTTGAGTGAACTCGGGTATTTTATGTTTATTTTTCTACATATATGTAGATGGTCTTTCAAATAAATGCATGCTTGATTATGGTTTATCTATATATATATATATATATTTATAGAGACTTATGACTCGTTAGGTCATGCCCATATTCATTTTAGATTAGTTTTGGGAAAAATAATTGGCTTATCTTTATAAATTTTTTCAAGATTAAATCCCAAAATATTTCTCCAACTTTGTGTGTGGGCTTATGTTTTTTATGTACTTTGAGATACTTAAGTGTCATTAGCTCATGCCCATATTCATTATGCATTGGGTTTGTGAAATAATAATGGGCTTATCTTCATATATTTTTGTTAAGGGTGAATCTCAAAATAGTTCTTTAAATATTTGTGTGACAAAATTAGTCTCTGAATATCAATATCATAGTACTCTAATGTGATCCATATATATATATATATATATATATATATATATATTATGGGCAAGGAGAGCCCTATAACCCATATAAATGTGGATGGATGGGTGGATGGATGGATGGGATGGATCGATGGATGGGAATGGATGGATGGGAATGGATGGATGGATGGATGGATGGATGGATGGATGGGATGGATGGATAAATTGATATGCATTTATGTATGCATATATACATATATGTATACTGCCGCTTACGACCGCGACCCTGCAGTTTCGCAAACTGCTCCCGCCTCTAGGTTCGCGAAACGACGCTGCTCCCCGTCTCCTTTTATTAGCGGATAGAAGATGAAGAAAATAAACGAAGCCACAATTTTGGTATTCTTCTTCGGTTTCCTCGGGATAGAGGAAGGAAAGTGCAAGCAGTAGCTCCTTGCGGCAGAAGGAAGAAGAAAGAAGAAGAAGAATATTGTTCTCCTTTGACTTCTTCTTGGTGACTTGTGGCATAAGAGAAATTAGATTTATTTCTCTTATAAGTTTATCTTCTTAGGTGTATCTCGGTGTAGAGTTTCTTCGGTGTATCTCTGTGTAGAGAGAGTAGAATTTAGAGAGAGAAAAAAGAGAAAGAAGAACAGTGAGAGAAGAAGAGAGCAACGAAGTGAAACTTACTTTTGTAAGTTGAGACGATCGACTGGTGTAAATTCCTCAAGTAGTAAAATCCTCTGCAACTCCATGGACGTAGGCAATTTGCCAAACCACATAAATATAAATCTGCCACATAAATCTGTGTTCCGCTGTGTTATTGTTTTCTAGTGTGAATTTTCTCGTTCTATTTTTCACTTTTTCAATCGCTCTCTTGTTTGATTTATATATATACCACATCAATTGGTATACAACTCACAACAAAACACATACACATATATGTATACATAGCCCACACACACATATATAGAGAGAGTGTGTTCTCTCTATTTTGCTTGATTTATGCCTCTGTTGGAAGGAAAAGCAGAATTGTGCTTTCTTTGGAGTTTGAGAAGGCATTTTTCTGTTCCGTTCCTCGTAGGTTATGATATTCTTATATCCAAGCCCATCATTGAGGACATTGCTGGAAGTGTAATTTGCTTTATGATCAGGAGCTTGTTATTAGAAATGAATCTTTTCGGTTATAAATCTCAGATGGCTGATCTTATAAGTTCCTTGCAGCGGGTGAAATTATAAGTTGCTTGGTTGCAGATGATGGCGTTTAATCTAAAACAAACATAAGATTTGAGTTCTTATATGATAAATAAATATCATTGCTACTCAAATATGATTCATTCTTCAAAACTGAGATTCAAATATTAAGAGTAAAAGAAACTGACCCTAAGAAGTACCAGCAAATTATAATCCGTGAACCAGACTTGGATTATTTTTTTTTTTTGCTTTTGTTCGTTTGTTTATAGTTTTCACCGTCAGTCTACAGGTTTTTCGGTGAACCTTTGCAATAATTAATTTTTTTTTAAATTCAAATGTCATAAATGCCCATTTTTATATTCACTCACATAAATAATCTGATTTTAACGCATTAAAAGTTTGGTTTTTTTTATTTTTTATTTTTTTTATTTTTATTTTTATGCAGAAGTGATCCGGTGGCCTGTGCTTATATTGGCAATTGCAGCTGCTGCAGTAGGAAGCCAGGCAATCATCAGCTGTACCTTCTCCATTATAAACCAGAGCCAAGCTCATGGTTGCTTTCCTAGGGTCAAGGTAATTCATACGTCTGACAAGATAAGTGGTCAGATTTACATTCCAGAGATCAATTGGATACTTATGATCCTGTGCTTAGCAGTTGCTGTTGGGTTTAGAAACTTAAAGCACTTGGGAAATGCACAAGGTAAAGCTTCAATATTATTTTGGAAGATTAACATACGTACCCTCAATTTTTACATTTATTCCACTCAATCTTTGAAGTATTGCTGCAAGCCGTGGCCTGTTGGTTGGCGGGGTTTACTGTAAGTCCCCTCAGGTCACGGGTTCAATCCCAGTGGCGCTGGGTTCTCAAATATTTAGGCACACAGTCAAGTGATTAGACACATGAAGTTGGTTGGGGGCTCATATCATAGCCTCTAACCGTTCTTCATAACAATATATATATATATATATATAACTTTATTCATGCATGAAAAAGGTGTTTTTTACTTTTTAAATGTTAAAATGGTGGTATTTTTATGTGAAATGAAAGATTTGGTTGGTATAAATGTGAGAATTAAAGCTTAGGTGTTAGCTCTGTAAATACGTAGGAATTGGATGACATGAATTTAAATGCTCCGATTATTTTGCTCTTCTTTTGATTAATCATTTGTCATCAAATTTTTTTGATATGCAATAATGGAACTTCTGGACTTTTTCCCCCAACAGAACAACTTCTTGACCTTTTCATTGTGTTGATTCCTTGTTTGATGTTCCCCCTACTACCTCACTGACCGCACAATGATTGGTGCTTCTTGTACCAATGGTGTGTTTAGGATTAGTTTTATTTTTTATTTTTAATTTATTTTAAATTTTTTTTCCTTAATGCGTTTGTTTATTATATATTTATTTTTATTTTTATTTTTATTTTTTATCTTTATAATAAATCAATTTGTTTTTAAAACTCTCAAATTAATTTTAAGTTTTTAGTGTTTTTAAAAATCGGTATCACCATCAAATATGTGTTATTTCAAATTAAAATATAAATATGATCAATAAAAATTGAAAAGCAAAAAGTGATGTCAAATGGCCCTTAAATTTTTCTCGTGTTTTGATTACAATTACCTTTGACAATATGATGTTAATGTGTGATTAAAATAACTATCTCCCTCTAGTTCTATTGGCGGCTAGTTTACCTGTATTGTTGTCATGTTTTAATTTGGACCATTTTTTTTTCTTAGCAACTCATGTTAAAATTATAACGACAGTAAATGACTTATTTTTTGCTAGTTTCATTAATTTGATTACACACTCCTAATGTGCAGGTCTAGGGTTGATGACAGTAATGCTGGTAACCACATGTCTCACCTCCCTAGTCATTATCATATCGTGGAAAAGATCCCCTCTTATAGCTCTATCCTTCTTCATGTTCTTTGGCTCCATTGAAGTCTTCTATTTCTCTGCCTGTGTCACAAAGTTCCTCGATGGCGCCTGGCTTCCAGTCCTTCTTGCCATCCTTCTCATGACCATCATGTTCATCTGGCATTACGCCACTACAAAGAAGTATGAACATGATCTCCACAACAAAGTGTCGCTTGAATGGCTGTTGGCCCTAGGGGAGAACATCGGAGTCGCCCGCGTCCCCGGTATCGGCCTCGTGTACACTGATCTTATATCTGGAGTCCCCTCCAACTTCTCACGTTTCATCACCAACCTACCCGCCTACCACCGCATCCTGGTCTTTGTCTGCATCAAGTATGTACCCGTCCCCTTCGTACCTCCTGCT
>NW_018165430.1:273435-277752 GCF_001263595.1 Phalaenopsis equestris
CCTGCTGAAAGATACATGTTAGGCCGTGTAGGTCCCAAAGAACATCATTCCTATCGCTGCATTGTTCGATACGGATATCGCGATGTGCACCAGGACGTGAACTCTTTCGAGACCGAACTTGTTGCCAGTCTTTCCGAGTTTATAACGACGGAAGCTAAGTATGACACAGGCTGCGGAAGACAGTCAATGGATGAAGGTGATAGAAGACTCACTGTTATAGGAAGAACATGTACCAATGAGATAGAGGAATCCTTCGGCTTTGGGAGTGTGTCTATGGAGTTTTCAAGTAGGGAGGACAATGCAGAGGTAAGATCAGCAGTAGTAGGAAAAAAGGTGAGATTCCTGATTGAGGAGGGAAGCAGTTCGAATTTGGTTAATTCGGCCAGGGAAGAGCTTGAAGATCTGTATGAGGCATGTGAGGCTGGCACTGCATTCATTTTGGGTCATTCACACGTGAAGACAAAGCCAGGTTCTCACATATTGAAGAAGTTGGCCATAGATATCGGCTACAACTTCCTGAAGAGGAACTGCCGTGGCCCTGAAGTTGCTCTCCGTGTGCCTCCGGCTTCGCTGCTTGAAGTTGGCATGGTGTATGTGCTTTGATGTTTAGGACTGTAAGTCATTCATTCTGTCTAAATGGTGGCTTCTAACTTGTAATTGTCCGCAAGAAGCCTAATTGGAAAGGCAGAGGCTGCAGTTCGACCTTGATATTGTATATTTGCTAGAGCGGGACATCTTGATTCATCAGTTTGTTTCTGATTGGTGAGAAGTGATCCCAGGTGAACGTCGTTCCCTCTCATTCTCCATCCATTGATGTACACAATGTCTGTTTTTCAGACATCAAAAAATTATGATTCTTACTATAATTGTACACGTTTGGGTCAGAGTTTTTTTTTTTTTTTTTTATATTTTATTTTATTTTTTTTTGGGAATAACGAGGGGTAAGTTGCAAAATATGACATTTGAATTCGTGATTTTTTGTTTCTACTTTTTCATTTAATTAATTAGTGAAGGTCTTTTCGCCATAGAGTACCGTTTAATCTCAAATTTCTATGGTTTGATCAGCATGAATTTCAACACACATTTAGACCAGAAGTTTCAAAATTAAAATTTGAAAATACCTACACTAATTTATGATCAAGTGAAGCGTTTCATTCAAACAAACCAATGATATAAAAATGGTTTGATCTTAGTCCAGGACAGCTCATAAGGTCATAGTCAAATTGATCATCTCGATGAGACGAATCTAACGACTCAAACTATTTGATTTTGACATCATTATGACAATTAAATATTTATAAAATATCATATGATAAAAAAAGGATATTGTCGTTGGGCCACCGCCAATGTCAAACCACTGTTGCCAATACCACCAACATCTCCACCACAATATCACAACTGTCTAGCCTCCGCTACTGTCGAACCACTATTTTTTGGCCACCGTTATCAGGTTGTCAACATGCATGCTGTCATCACATGATCATCATCGCTATTATGTCACACTGTTGCTATAGTCAGATTGACATCAACACACTAAAATAACTTTGTTAGGCCATCATTATTGCTTGATCGACATTACAACTTTCACTATAACATTAATGCTCGACCATCACTTCTATCACCGCACCCCATCATCATTAAACTACCATCGTTTGACTGACACCTCTAGACCTCTACTATAATCGTCTGACTATTGACACTACTCGTCTCTGACTAGTTTTTGGCTGATCGATGTGTTAGACCACAACCATTCTTGTTGGACTATTGTTGCCCCATCAACGTAGTAACTATATCTATGGTCATCAAACAGCTTCTACGACTATCAACAATGTTATTGGAACACCATTGTGTTGGACAACTATTGTCGGGCTGCTAACATGCTACACTATTATTGTCTGACGCAATCACATGACCAATATTGTATGGTGATCACTGGATACTGCTAATACGCACAGTACAACAATAATTCAGATTATATTTCACTTATATTTCCTTACTTTGCAACAAAACCAAAAACTTGATCCTGAAGAAAAATAAGAATTTAACTTTTAATTTACATATATTAGGATACTATGCAAGTCTATGTATTGTTATCAAATAATATATGACTTTTTGATTAAGACCTGAATATCGAACCCACAGGGAGAATACGCAATATGCACTATTGAACAACAAACTTTCTATTTTTAATAAAAAGATAATTATCTAAATTAAAGATGATTTTTGTAGTAATAAAAATTTAAATATTTTTGGTATTTCAATATTTTGATAGAACAATAACAATTTAAAAAGATAACTAGAGTTTTTGTAGAAGAAAAGCACGAAATATGAAAATATCTTTTTTCTTGTTATGAATCAGTAATAAGTATAAAAATTCTGTTGTGGAAGCATGCAAATTGTGTTGTGCTAAATAGGAGCAATAATATTCATTTATTCTTATTAGAGATGATATAAATAACATTGGCTAATTTAAAGTTTGAATAGTTCTGAAGACCGGCTAGGTAGGGAAGATACTTGCTCTCTCTCTAGAGTTCCCTCGATTCCCTCCACTTGGGGGCTAACATCTTGTATCAGAACCTAAAATAATAAAGAACCTAAAACAATAAACCAAGTTGGGGGATTTAACCAGTCACTTTAAAGTCCTCTAACTCTACACCCTTCAATGAAAATTTCTCTATTATTTTCACTCAATCAAATGAACTACATTCTCATTCATACAACCTTATGTGATTCTGAGACAATACTGACTGAGACAATACCAACCCGGTTCTTACATGTTTTCATAACTAGTTTTAACATCTGGATTCAAGAAGTAAATGATGTGCATAGATTTAAATCATCACAACTTCTTCCACATTGAGATCAATACTTTCCACAACTTCTGTCCAAAACTTAATTACCTATCATTTTAAGAAGAAAGACTATCATTTTAAGAAGAAATCCATGGAGAAAACAAAATCACACTTTAGTTTAAAAGTATAAATCATTGTCAAACCAACAACAAGTCTCAATTAAACCCAAAAGTAGTCTCAAAACAAAAAGATAAAAGCTTATCTCAAGTCCACCACCAAACACTTGAAGTTCCTTTGATTCTCTTCTCTTTACAATCACTTAAAATAAAATAAAAAAAAGGATAAAATAAAAGTAAAAGTGGTTCCTAAAATTCTCTCCGAACCAACTTCCCAAATGAGAACTTTCAAAACTTTCCAATACTTTCAGAACTCTTTTATAATCCCCTATTCTTTATTTTATAATTTTCCAAAAGGTGCCTTGGTTTCTCTTGAAAATATGCCTAGATTCAATGTATTTCCCCAAGAAATGCATCATTTCATGATAATTTTCATCTATGGTGGTTATAACAATCTATTAAGCCAATGAGTGCCTCAAAAACCTCTTCAAAATTCATAGAAACCGAATTCACTCATCCAATAACTGCCACTGACGCTTAAGCGCGGGGCCTCTAGCGCTTAAGTACGGCCTTCTCTGTTTAATAGGCGCTTAAGCACCAGATCTGACGCTTTTTTACTCCAAATTTGATCATTTTTCACTCCTTTAAGCATTTTTCACCATTTTTACCTGTATCTGCAAGAAAAACACAAAAATACCTTCCATTAAAGTGCAATATCTAAAAAATAGGTATAAAAATATGTCTAAAAATACTATATTTTAAGTGTACCAAAATCTCCAAAACTTAAAATGTTACTTGTCCTCAAGTGACACTTCAATCTTTAAAAACTAAATATGTATGATATTTATATGAGTTTCTTTAGGAGTTACTAAAATTTTGATTTAGAAATATAGCAGTCTAATTTAGAAAAAATATTCAGTAAATGAGACCAACTTAAAGTTTAGAAATTTTTAATGTTAAGAAAGATGAAAATATGAGTTTCTATCTATTGCAAAAATATATTGTAGATTTTCCAAATTTAGAATTTAATTCTTTTATTGTCTCCACTTAAAAATTTTTATTAAAAATAATTTTACTTACTATATTATATCTATAAGCTTAAGAGTTTCTCAAGTCTTATACTTTAAAAAGATCAAATGTAGAACCAATTTTTGATTAGGCACTAATACTTAAGTTTCTCCTTCCTAATTTTTTTGTCTCTTTTTCTTTTTCTTTTTCTTTTCTTTTTTTCTTTTCTTTTTCTTTTTTCAGGCAAGGATTACTATATCTAGATAGACCTTTAATGATTTTGAATTCCACTTCTCCTTTCCTAAAGCAAAGTCTTGATATAAGTCTTTTACTTATAAATATAATAACAGTTTTGAAAATATTTTAATAAGGGAAATTTAAGTATTAAAAATAAAAGTCTA
>NW_018165430.1:277886-279709 GCF_001263595.1 Phalaenopsis equestris
AAATTTTCTTACTCATTTCTAAAATCAAATTTTACTTCCCTAATATAACTTCATATATATAATCAATTTTTTTTTTCTTTTCAAATCAAATTCACTTGTAACACATTTGAGAACAAATAAAATTCCAGTTTTGAAAATATTTTCATCCCCCCAAACTTAAATTTTTAACAGATTAAACAGTTTAGCATCAGATATATATAAGCAGGAATAAAAATTTAAAATAACATACTAACGGGGATTTTTAAACCCTAATGATATAAGTATAAAACTAAAAATAGGAGTAAAATTAATTTTTGATCAAATTTTCTATATTTTCAGTTCAATTTAGCATGTAGAGATTCAATAGACTTCTAAGCAGTGGGTATAAACATAAAAGTAAACTAAAACACTAACTTGATTTCACGATCTCAACATAAAAACAAACACACTAACATGATAAAAGAAAAATACAGGGTAGTAGTTTCCTAAGTTTCAAATTTAAGACCTAAGTTAACATGATTTTCAACTTTACAACAGATATAAAATTAAGTTAAGTTCTGAACTAACTAAATCACAAAACTTACAATAGTTACTACCCTAGAATTTTAAAACAAACTAGTAACTTGCACAAACATTACAATACAATAAAAGTTTCACACATCACAATATCTAAACAAGTAAACATACATACATGTCTCAAGTCCAAAACATGAAAACACATCACATCACAATTCTCACTTAAACATAAAAGTACAAATCACATCACATACATCACATAGAAACATAAAAGTACAAATCACATCACATAGTTCAAATCAACACACAAATGCAAGTGTGGCAAGCCCAGACCACATAATTCATATCATATTACAATCATGAAATAAATCTCTCTACTCTACTCTTCATCTTCTGAATCACCGCTATCCCAAACTTTTGTAGACTCATAATCAGGGTATCTAGGATATGAAGGAAATTACATTCCTTGGTTACCCCTAATGAGGCTCTCCAAAGATGAGTGAAATTTCTCTTCATAATCACTTTTTCTCCTATTATACCTATTAATTTATTCTGTAAAATGCTCTAAATTTTGTACCCTATCAGCGGTAAAATTAACATTATCCATCATCCTCTGCAATAATTGATCTTGGGTCTTAGTAGAATCACCTCGAGATGTAGAAGCACGTGAGGTAGATGGTCTAGATGTTGAAGCAACAGAGGTAGAAGCAAAAAATGTCTCCATTCCATTGCTCCGAGAAAATCCTCCTCTCTAGCCAAAAATTGAATGCTCAGAATAAGTCTTCACATTCACCTTAGTGATGGGCTTTAGAGGTAATAACACTTCCTTCCAGGTATCATATTTAACTCCAGCCTGCTCACACAAAGAAAAGATCAAGGAAGCAAATCTCTACAGTTGTAACAGCTGTAGCAAAACTGATGATAGTCTGACAATCAAAGCTCTAATGTTGATGAGCTTTCTCTCTTGAATACAATAGTTCAATATCACTCTTTCTCTGGTCACTTTGTTGAGAAGATTGATCGGAAACAAACAAGCAGAAATGAAATAGTGCCAAGCCTTTGAAGGTGCACATAACTGAAGTTGGGAAGTTGACTCTCCTCTCATCAGTGATCTTCCAAATTCCACTCCCAATAGTCAAGTAAGAAATAATCTTGTCTAAGTCGGCTTCAGTAGGACTATAATTTTCATAAAAACATAACGTATCTGATGGTAAATGGTAAAACAAGTTGATTACCTCTGGCGAAAAAGGTACCAACTTTCCTCGAACCATAACTCGATTGTCTTCAGCTTCAGGGAGATTTTCATAGAACTCCCTCACAACAGATAT
>NW_018165430.1:279785-279997 GCF_001263595.1 Phalaenopsis equestris
AAACATCGCTCTTGAATCAGTTTGGAATCAGTTTGCGTGATTGCAACGCATCACTATACAGATCTTGAGCTTTTGAACTAACAGATTTACTCGAATCAAAAGGGGCTTTGCCTTTACTCCTCTTCATTCTTGGTGTCCTTCTACAAATTTGATAAATTCCAACAGTAACTTCAAAAATCAAGTTTAAATCACTGTTTAAATCACTAAACTAA
>NW_018165430.1:280057-281922 GCF_001263595.1 Phalaenopsis equestris
GATTTTTCCTCATTTTTCACCTCCATCGATTTTTCCTCATTTTTCACCTTGAATAGTGAAGTTTTGAATTTCTCCAAATGTGCTCAAAATACATGGTGAAAATCCAAAATTTTTACATAGAAGTAAAGCTTTTACCTCAAAGAACTTGGATCTAGCAAATTTCACTTGATTCTACCAAGAAATCTTCACTTTAAATGTGCCCTAGCCTTCCAAAATCACGTTTTTGAGAGGTTGAAGGTGACAGGAGGTGTAAAAACGGTGATTTTTGGCTCAAAATTCACTTTTGACAGTTCGTGAACCAATTTTTGTGAACCGGCGCTTAGGTGCCTGCCTCTCGGGTTTGCTTGCGCTTAAGCGCGAGATGTGGCGCTTAGGCCCCAGTGAACGATTTTCAAAAGTTTCAAATTAAAGTAAAATGCACTATTTGCCTAAGTAAACCACCCTAAATGGTCTCATAGCACTTAAATGGCTATTTTCAACTTCCTGTAACTCTCCTTAATCTCAAAATTCTCTTTAAAAACTATTTCAATTCGAGGCTAAAATAACACAAAATTTCACACAAACAAACTTATATTAATTTACAAACGAGTCCAAATACATTTGAACAATTACTTCTCATTCCAAATTGTCTTGGATGAGAAAATTTTCCTAAATTCAAACATTTAACAATCTTTCACAGTTAAACAACTAAATAACACAAACACTAAAAGCAAGTCTTAAACACAAAAACACTTAAAGACAACAACTTTAAACACAAAAAACATAACTTTAAACATAAAACTTAATTCTATTCTTCATTAGAAGGAACAAATTCAGGTCTTTCATTAGTCTCTCCTGGGACAACTAGAATATAAAGTTGATAAAATGGACGGTGGTGACGTGCTCTGATGCAATCTTCTTCAATCCACTTTTGCTTAAGAAACATCTCCTTATCTGTTTCCTCTATATAACTAGTGTGGCTAAATTGCATTTTCAATTGCCATCTAATATGCTCAAGATGTGTATGAATCTTTAATACCTTAGTCTTCAGTACAAACATGATATTTTCAATTTTGTTGATCTTCTCTGATATCCCTTCAATACTAACGGCTAAGAAACCGTTATACATCACTTGTGCACTTTGACTAATGAATTTCTTCCTCATGGTCTCCTACTTCTTCAAATCCATCTCCCATGAAGACAACATCTTAAAATCTATCTCTCTCTTAGACTTTAGGGTTATAAATGATCTGGGGTGAAATTTCTTCACTAAACCCTTCTATTTATAAGGCTTAAATCCTTCCAATAACTCCTAGACACGTTTATGAATTTCCTTGGCACGTTTTTGCTAACTTCTTAGAGGTTTCCCTTCTAGAATATTAATTTCGCACATGTTTTTAAACTGTCGTGCTTAAGCGCTGGATTTGGTGCTTAAGCGCTAGTGCACATTTTTGCACTAATCAACTTAACGTCCAAATTCTAATTTTAAGATATCTAGATAACCAAATAAAGTTTTAAAATCAATACTAATACATAATAGTCTAAAAAATACTAAAAAAATACTACCCAAAATTTTCCTACCCAAAATTTTCTTAATCATATATAAAACAACAATCAAAATAAAAACACACTGATAACTATGGGTTGCCAGTGATATATAATCACATATAAAATCACATAAAAACAACAATCAAAATAAAATCACATATGAAACAACAATCAAAATAAAAACACACTAATATATATTAGAACTCCTGCAAGTAAAAGGAGTTCTAATATATATTGGGTGTGCTTGAAAGGTGATGAATCAATTAAATAGTCCAATTCCAATATCTTTATTTTGAGTACCATTGCATGGTAGACCGATATATATATCGTCTGCTAAT
>NW_018165431.1:0-3099 GCF_001263595.1 Phalaenopsis equestris
GGCATTGACCAATGAGATCAACAAAAACCAATACAGAGTCCTAATTCAAACAGACCTGGAAGTATGTGTAGGGTTGTGTGTGCAATTTGTTTTATTTTCGCTAGGGATACTGGCGGATGATCGTATGATTGAAATTAAGGAGTAGGGACCCTCGTTTGGGATCGGAGGGTGCCCTCGTTTGGGATCGGAGAGTGAGTTTTGAGTTATGAAATTTCAGAAATTTCTAGAGGATGGGAATTAGTATGTAAGTGTTGACCTCGAGGTGGAAATTGAAATTCAAGTATCAATTTCGAAAAGACAAGAAGGGTCGGAATTTGGGTACCGACCTCAAAAGATGAGAATCAAGAAGGTGTCGGAATGTAAGGACCGACCTCAAATGTAATGAATCAGAAATTTAGGACTAATTTGGAAATGAGAATTGAAATGTAGGTCAATTCAAAGATTTGAGAATTGAAATGTAGGTATCAATTTAAAGATACGAGAATTGAAATGTAGGTATCAATTCAAAGATATGAGAATTGAAATGTAGGTATCAATTCAAAGATGTGAGAATTAAAATGAAGGTATCAATTCAAAGATACGAGAATTAAAATGTAGGTATCAATTTGAAGATGTGAGAATTGAAATGTAGGTATCAATTCAAAGATGTGAGAATTGAAATGTAGGTATCAATTCAAAGATGTATCAATTCAAAGATGTGAGAATCAGAATTTAGTTGCTGATTTAAAGATGTGAATATTGAAATTTACAAATAGATTGTGGTGTTGAATTTGCAAAAGTGTATCGTGTGGAAAGACTATTTTTGCAGAGGATTTGTAGAGCTTTGGGGGTTTTGTGCAGAATGCAAAATTCTACGGGGATTTGAAGAGAGTTAATGTAGATAAAGATGGTTGTGTTGCGCGCACAAGCGTAGGAAACTCCAAAAAGGAGATGATCCACTCAACAGATTTGTTTCATTTTCTTATTGTCTTTATCACATTTAATTTTTCAAAAATATGTCTTTAAAGTTTTAATTTTAATTGGTTGATTTTTAAAAGAAATTTGTTTTGTTGTTTATTTATCGATGATTATTTTTATTCAAATTTTATTTATTGTTAAAGATTTGTTATTTCATTCTTTATTCATTGAAATTCTGAACCAACGTGTGGTTCGTGGCTTTCATCCCTTGTACAAAAGGGCAACTGATAGAAAGGAACAATTTGAGAGAAATTTCCATTAATTTGGTCCAACAAAGATGTCATAAATCGAACATAGGTTAATGCCTCAAAAGGTACACTATGTAGTCCATGTCAAAATACATCGAGAACATCTCATGATATGAATACATTATAGAATGCATACATCAGATACATGTCATGCTGTTAAAAGAAAGAAAGTGAACACTCTGTGCCAGGTATGTTGAGCTCTTGATCAAGCAGACCTTTTAAGTCATGCTCCAGGATAAGAGTTCCCTTCGAACTCCTCCAATTCTGGGTCCTGCTGGAATCCATATGGCATTTTACTGTCATCCATCATGCGGAAAGTCACAGACACCCTTCGGTGTCGTACTCCTGGAATGCAATGTTTGGCAACGTCTGTGCCGTTGCCCTTGAGAACAAGTACTAAACCGACTGGAAGAGGAATCTCCACAGAACCTCTAAACGAACCTCCACGGAACCTCTGAATTTGCCAGGGCCGACAATATTGATTTCTTTCCCAAATAGAATATTGCTTTTGCTCAGAAATGAGACCGTGCAGAAAGGCCTCAAAAAATCCTGATGATCAATGTGCGGGGGAATGCAATCACCCTCTTCATAGATATTGATAATGCAACTGTTGGGAATGCAGGTAGCAGGTAGCAGGTAGAATATTCCTTTTGACCATCCCTTTGATCATCTATTTTATCATTGGTGGTAGCGGATCTACTTGATCATGTCTAAGGATCCCAAGCGGATTCCCCTGTCTGTCATTCGTGAAGTTATCAGCCGCATTGGATGGTGCTTCTTCCCTTTCCCCTCATCCATTTCTTCGGCTCGGAATACGTCCTTTCCATGAGAAGACCCGCTCGACCTCTGTCTCTTAAATTGAAGATGCAGTCCAGAATGCTTCTTTCATCAGTCTAGGAGAAAACCCTCATGCTGGTTGATCTGGCGCATGAGACTCGGCCTCTAACGGGATGTACAACCCTGGGCTCTACGGTACATGCTGATCCGTCCCCAGTGGGACATATGGTTCATCCATCATGAAATCCAAAGTCTGAGACTCGTTGGTGCTTGAAGTGTATTCTTCTAATGTACTGAAATGCTGTAGATGCAGAACAATACAATCCGGGCATTCTACAAACGCGCCCGTGGCTAATGTCCCGGTCGATATTTCAACGTTGCAAGTTGGGCAACCTTTGCACAAAACATCAGAAACTAAAAATGTGTTTGACTCTGTCACAAACCCCGGTTCTTCATCCGTAGTGGGTAAGCTAGCAGAAGTTTCTTTCAGGTCTGGATCATAAATGTGCCCCTCAGAAATAAGGAAGAGCAAGTTGTTCGTCTCTCTTTGACGTCTGCGCTCTTGTCGTAGAAAAGCTCTATACTTCTTGTGGTTGGCGTTCCTACATTGCGTCCTATGAAGCGGAGTACTTGACAGTCGTTTGTTATTGGTGGCTATTAAGCCTCCAGCAGGTGTAGCTACCATGGAGGGCAGACGGCTGGGCCCCTCCATCAGATCTCGCTCAGTTATCACGTTGTTGCCCTTGTACGATACATTATCTTTAGTGGTCACTCTCAGTAGTGAAGGAAGTCCCTCTTTCTCTTTGCAGCTGACTACATCCATTAGAGGACCAACCTTCGTAGTCCACGCCAACCTGGTTGAAATCCAAGTTGAAGTCTATGGTGTCACCCCGCGGTGCCATCTCCTCATTTAATGCGAGTTTTCAGCCATCCTAAAAAGCAAAGATCAGCCGCTGTCCCGACATTTTCCTGCAGACGACAGGAAAAACATCAGTGGGCTGAAACTTGTCATGAACAAGAACGAAACAAAGTGTACATTAAAGTAAATTTTAATTTGTTTTGGTATAATGAATTTTATGTATGAGTTTTGTTTAATTTAGTGAAAAGAAGAAAATTT
>NW_018165431.1:3127-4361 GCF_001263595.1 Phalaenopsis equestris
AAGTCCACTAACTGGTAGGCTCCTCCTAATAGGTTACGTAATAGGTTTTCAAATATCGTTCATTTATTGGTAACATGGGTCTTTCGCGCTGGAAGTCCACTAACTGGTAGGCTCCTCCTGTGTAGACCTTTTCAACGACAAATGGTCCATCTCAAGTTGGCTTGAATTTTCCACCTATTTTGCAGCGTGCAAGAATAGGCCTTTTGAGCACAAGTACGAGGTTACCAACTTTGAATGTCCTTGGGCGGACCAATTTATCATGAGCTTGTACCATCTTCGCCTGGTAAAGCTCCAAATGTTGTTGTGCTTCCAGTCATTTTCCCTTGAGACTCTCTAGCTCTTCAAGTCTGAGTTTTGCGCTTTCTTCCATTGTGAGTTGGTTGGCAACGACGACTCTGAGAGATGGTGTCTGGATTTCTAGTAGTAGCACGGCCTCAGACCCATACACGAGCATATAAGGTGTACACTGAGTGGGAGTCCTGAAAGTCGTCCGATAGGCCCACAAGGCTTCTAATAGTTTGTTGCGCCAATCCTTTTTGTTTTCATCCAGTGTTTTCTTCAAAATCTGTACCAGTATTTTGTTGAAAGCCTCAGCCAGACCATTTGCTCTGAGATAGTAAATTGTAGAGTATCTCCAATCTATCCCATGTCTTTTGAAAAAATTTTTTATCTTTGTACTTCTGAAAGGTGTCCCATTGTCAGAAATTGTACTTCGTGGTACTCCAAAATGGTAGATGACTTGGCTTTTGAAAAATTGAAGGACGTATTGTGCCGTAACCTCACGTAACAATACTACCTCTGCCCATTTGGAGAAGTAATCTGTAGCGACAAGTATAAACTTGTGTCCTCTAGAAGATGGAGGGTCTATCGAACCTATTATGTCCGTGCCTCAACACTCGAATGGCCACGAGGCAATAGTTGGGTGTAGTACATTCGGAGCCTGGTGTAAGACCACCCCATGCACTTGGCATTGGTGACATCTTCTGGTTATATCCATGCAATCGGACATCATTGCTAACCAATAATACCCGAGTCTTTTGATCTTCATTTTCATTTTTGGCCCTGATTGATGAGCGCCACACAATTCGACATGTACTTCTCTGACAAGATTCTATGCCTTGGCTCTGCTCAAACACCGTAGCCACATCTGGTCGAATGATCTTCTGTAGAGAACATTTCCCATCAGGGAGTAAGACATGGCCCTTCTTGTGATGTGGTGCGCCTCAGACTTGTC
>NW_018165431.1:4375-7398 GCF_001263595.1 Phalaenopsis equestris
TATACAAATATTCTATTAATGGCTTGCGCCAATCTTCATTGATTTCTGCAACTGTATTTATTGTTTCTTTTTTTTCAATCTTGTGTAGAGTTTCGAAGTTGATCGGGGACAAGACTCGTCTTCCTTGCATTGTGACTTCAATGGAATTCTCCGGGGGACACACCATTTCCTTAGCAAGTTTTGCTAGAGCATCAGCATGGGCATTATCTCCCCTAAGAATCCAGTAGAAAGTCACATCGAGAATCTGCTCCGGGAGCTTCATCGTGTACTGATGGTATTCTGCTAATCTTTGTTTCAAAATTTTGTATTGTCCGGCAATCTGCTGAATGACGAGTTGGGAGTCGCCATAGATGGTAATATTTGTTATATCCATTGAGATTGTCATTTCCAACCCGGTGATTAAAGCTTCGTATTCTGCTTCATTGTTGGTGCACGGCTCTGTCAGGTGGTCTTATCTGATGTAATAAAAATCAAATCAATTCTTGCTTTGTGTGGTATAACTATGCCTGATCCTTTATCTTTTCTGGCTGATGAAGCACCATTGAAGACATATCCTAGCGTTGTGCACTGGAGAATTCTATTTATAGTATTTGTTCGTCTGGTAACTCGTCGTTGAGAGAGGACCCAGCTGGCAGGGGGGGGGGGTGAGAAAGTCTGCTAGTATGTGTCCCTTAATAGCATGGAGGGGAAAAAAAGTTATATCAAATTGCAGTAAGATCATTGATCATCTTGCTAAACGTCCAGAGAGTGTTGGTCGGGTCATCAGATATTGCAATTGATTAACTTTTGAGATTAGGATAATCTTATGAGAAAGCATGTAATGTCTATGCTTTTAAGCGGTGAAAATTAACGCCAGACAATGCTTTTCAATTGGTGGATACCTTATCTCCGTTGGTATTAGACGATGACTCAAGTAGTAGAGTGCATTTTCCTTACCCTCATCATTGACTTTGGCTAAGAGGGCTCCGAGAGAGTCATCCAAAGCCGCGATATAAAGTATCAATGGTTCCTTGGGATAGGGGCTGCCAGGACAAAAGGTGTCATTAAATATTGCATAACTTCCTCGAAAGCCCGCTGACATTTCTCTTCCCAAATAAATTTTTTGTCCTTTTTAATTAATGCCGAGAAAGACTGACACCTAACTGAGAGATTAGAAATAAAGCGTCTCAGATATGCCAACTTCCTGTGGAAGGAACGTAGTTATTTCAAGGTTTTAGGGGGAGGAATTTCCAAGATAGCTTTAATCTTATCCAGTTCGATCTCGATTCCGATGATGGACAATGAATCTTAGAAATTTCTCGGAGGTAACGCCAAAGGTGCACTTTAAGGAATTCATTTTAAGGTCATATCATTGTAACCGTTCAAACACAATCCTCAAATCGTACAAATGGTCTATTTTTTATTTACTTTTGATGATCAAATCATCCACGTAGCATTCTACTTGATTGTGAATGAGGTCGCAAAAATCTTCATCATTGCACATTGATATGTTGCTCCAGCGTTCTTTAGGCAGAACGACATCACTGTGTAGCAAAAAATTCCAATCAGTGTTCTGAAGGCTATAAGTGATGCATCCTCGGGAGCCATCTTGATTAGGTTGTATCCCGATGAAGGAGAAAATTTCATGTGTTGAAGCGATGTCCACCATCATTTCTGGTATAGGTAGTGGAAACTCATCTTCTGGACATGCCTTGTTCAAATCTCTGAAATCGACACAAACGCGAATCTGTCCATTTTTCTTCTTAACAGGTACGATGTTGGCTAACCATGTGGGGTATTTCTCTTCTTTAATAAAGTTGGCGTATATAAATTCTTTACCTTGGCGATGACTTGTTGTTCTATCTCGAGGCGCATTCTCCTGAGAGCTTGTTTTACTGGGGTTATTTTTACTGGGGTTATATTCTTGTCCACCCCGAGTTTATGAATTACAACCTCTGCGAACAGTCCTACCATTTCATTGTAGCTCCATGTGAAACAGTCTTTGAATTCTGTTAATATTTTGATCAATTCTGCAGATTCTTCGTCATTAAGTAGAGAACTTATAATTGTAGGCTGGGTCCGTTCTTCAGTCCCGAGGTTAATCTCTTTCAATTCATCAACAATGGATTTAATTTCTTCCTCAAACTCTGGCGGAACATCTTCTATTGGTTGATCAGTAGAGTCATCCTCTATATCAAGGCAATCCTCTTCTGATTCACCAGTAACAACCATGCAAAACTCAGAATCATCGACTGGTTTGACGGTACCAAATCTGAGACCCTCTTTAGAGTTTGGAGTTCGACTTTTACTATTCCATAATTTTTTAAAAAGTTGAAATTCATCTTTTGGCATTTTTTTTGGTAAGTGTCTTTGTTGAATTAACTTTTGAACATAAGGCGAGAAGTAACCAAAAAGCATTTCCATTAATTCAATAGGATCGTCATCCAAATTTACATGTTTTTCAAACTAAGTAGAGGTAGATGCATGGTAAAATTTGATCGGCTTTGAGCCAACACTACGGACTTCCTTGATCTCTAAACTCTCGACCTTTTGAGGGAGAATCGAAAAATGGGTCATAACATTCACATAGTGGTTTATCCGATCATACATTGTTTCATATTCATTTTTCTCTGTATCTTCTAGGGATATCTCGTACTGAGGTTTCTTCCATCTTTTCATCATTATCTCATCTTCAGAACTGTCTTCATCACCAACATTGATGGTTGTCCTACTCCGTTCAACGATTAAATTGATCCTACCTCGTCCACGTCCCGAGCCTTCTCGGGTGCACGAACTAAAAAGCCTTTCACCATCTCTTTGTAAAGGAGTGGTGAAAGATTGCTGAAGCAGAGTTGAATGGCATCCTCTTTGTGATTCTTCTGAATTATCATCTTTGTTTGTCAGAATCTCGCGCGAGAAGACAGTCTTATTTGGTGGCGCGTAGTAGACATCATCTTCATGGATACCAACTTCGTGCACTGAAAATGGTTGTAGGTCTCCCTTGATGTAATTTTCTTGACCATCTTTGCGGTATTTGATGCACT
>NW_018165431.1:7430-12135 GCF_001263595.1 Phalaenopsis equestris
TGAATTTGTGGTCGACCCAGTAGAGCGTTAAAAGAGGTCTCGGCGTTGATGATATGAAATTTAGCGGTTGTCACGAGTTATCCAACCTTCATAAGTAATGTAATTGATCTGAGGGCTCTTTCTCCCTTTTGATTGAATCCTCTTAACATCATCTTATCCATCGTAAGCTCTTGAGCTTTAATATCCAAATAGGCCAATGTCCATAGGCTCATCAAGTTAAGAGATGCTCCAGGATCCACTAAAACTCTGGATAACTTAAATCTGTCGATATTGACGGAGATGTAGAGTGGACGGTTGTGGTCGGCGGTACCGAGCAGCAAGTCTTCCTGTGAATGTTACACCAGGCTGTTCTTTCAACGAGCAAACTTCATCCGAGGATGTGCTGGCCAACTGAGCTAAGAAAATTTTTGGGTCAAGCAAAGCTGTAACCAGAGACTCTCTCATCTCCTTTGATAGGATCAGAGTGTCGTAGATGCTTAATCGGTAGTCAAACAGACAACTTTCTAAGATGAGCTAGCACATTGTAGTCTACGTTGTAGAATCCTACAATTTTATCTTGATGATGTCGTTCTTCCACTGGTGGAGGTGGGGGTATCTCTTCTCGAGTCATTATATGTTTTCCTTTATCTATTTGAGCTATTCTTGGTGGTAACACTTTTCCGTTCCTTAAGTTAACTTCTATGATTTCTTCTCCTTGAGATATCATTATTGAATCTTTCAGTGTCTTTTCCTCTTTGTCAGAAAGATCTAAGTTAATGGCATGCGGTGTACCATGATGCTCGAGAACTAGTTCTTCGTTATCGGTGCTATCGTAAGTGATATTATTGATGTCTTTTTTGGCCTTAACAACGCGGTCATTGGACACAAGCGGACTCGAGTACAATTTGAGGATCATTTTGGAGATTGAGCTCAAAGCTAGATCGGTCGTAATCAGTTACGTTATCACCAGAAACAGTTAAAACGTAGCCAAAATCATAATCATTATATTGATAAGACCCCGGAGGGACAAAAGGATAATCATACAAAGTCAGAGGTTCGAGGAATTTCTTCCCCGAATCCGAGACAACCAATCTAGTTAGAGGCAGCCCCTATCCTAACCCCCGTGCTATCAATCTTTACAGCGATGATTTTCTTCTTCTTGTTCTTTGTCCTTGACGATGATGGATCTTTTAAAGAAACTTTCATCTCGGGCTTGGTATGCTGCGGACATTGAATGGAGGCTTGTTTTGATACAGACTGGATCCTGTTCAGTATCTTCTTGGATGATCTGCTCCAAACTTCATTCCATCCTTCTTCAGTGTTCGTTGAAGCTTGTTTTGATGGATCCTGTATTTGATTAATGACCCTCTTGAGTTCATCCCAAGTTGTACTACATCCATCTGTTCCAATATATGGATCGATTGGGGAGATTGGCTTGGCCGATATCATGTTTATGGAACCCTTTTCAGGTTCTCTCAGATACTCCTTCGGGATTGTTATATTCTCTTCCTTGAGGTTCTTCTTGAGCCAGTCTTTAAATACAAAGCACTTTTCAATAGTGTGCCCAAGCAATCAGTGGTATGGGAAATAATTTGGTTCATTCTTCTTATCCATCTGTTTGGGCTTCTTCGGATCCGGTAGTATGAATTTTGGCCTCTTCATCAGACTCCTGAATATTTTAGGTATAGCTTCATCCTTGAAGGAATACACAACTTTCTGTTGCTCCAATAGGGATATTCTTTTATCCTCTGTTTGAGGTGCTCCTTCTTGAAGCGGTCGCTGGTTGGATTGATTATTCAGTTTATTAGAGGACTGGCGATGTTCTTCTGCATATATCCTTATCGGCTGCTTTCCTTTGTCAACGGTCGCCACTACTCCGGATTTCTTTTCGAGCACTTTGGCCACCTTAGCCTTTTCATGTGGTTCCATGTGCTTTATTTCCTCTTGAAGTCTACTGGCTTTACTGAGTAGCTTCTCGAAGGATTTAATGGTGAGTCCCATAAGCATGAAAGCTACTAGCCCATGAATGCTCTTGAGTAGAATTTCAATCGCATGATGTTCCTGTAGCTGAGGTTCACATTTCATGCTAAATAGTCTGTCAAGGTTTTACTAGGCTTCTGCTTCTCCATCATGAGTTCTCCAATAGACACATAATGCTGCGCCCCAGCAAATCTTTTCACAAATAACTGTTTCAACTCGGAAAATGTTTTAAAAATGGTGTTGGGCAAGTCAGCGTACCTTTCGAAAGCAATTCCTGACAAGCTGCTGACAAACTGCTAGCAGAGTAGAGCCTCATTGTTCCTTGTATTGCCACAACTGGCCCTAAAATGCGCTATATGCTGCCTGGGATTTCCAGTCCCGTCAAATATTTTGAAGTTTGGGGCCACAAAACCCTTGGAAAAGGGCACGGCATCGAACTCCTCCGGGTAAGGTCTACCCTTAAAAATTGATGCACAGCCCTTGGATTGGGCTAAGGCGTCTCGTACTTGTTCAACCATCTACTTGAACTCTTTTCTGGCATGGCACTAGATGAAGAATCTTTCTTCGGTTGCTCATCTTTTTTTGCTGAAGTAGCCTCTCTTCTTTCATCTATAATGTGTATGCTTTCTAACTGATTAATCTCTGGAGAAGCCAATTGCGGTGCTTGCGATTGCCCCTGAATGGTGGTTATGATGGTCATAGCTGCAGTCATCTCTTCTATTCTTTTCTCCAGTAGACTAACTTGCTCATCCCTTAGGAGGATAACCTTATGCAGCTCATCTACAGCGTTCTCTTCGGTGTGAGGTTGAGCCTCGTGCGCAGATGTGGTGGCTCTAGTTTTGATCACATGGACATACATGAAATCTTCCTCCAAATAATCATTGTAATCAAAATTTTCATTGTCGCTATTGACGAAAACTCCGTGTTCTCTAGCTAACTCAGAAATTTTGATCCTGAGTTTCTCAACTTTTTCCTCAATTATCGATTCCTTGATCACTTTAAGATCCGGAGGACCCTGATGGACATCCTCTACTTGTTCCTCCATCTCACAGGCGATTGTTGCGATGATGTCAGATATCTTAGATTCTGGTTTCATTTCTTTTCTCGGGGGCTTACTAGACTGTATCGGTGCGTCAACCTTGGGTACCCATACCTTTTTCTTTTTCGACGATGATGTTTCAGGATGGAGCGTCTTAGTAGAAACATCGGTATGTCGAGGGAAAGTATGCTCCCCATGGTGTAGACTGGCTACAGTGCCAGGTAATCGTCTTATCTTTTCCTTTGGGATAGTTGGAGTATCTTCATGACAGGTGATGGGTAAGATCTTCGGACCCAGTCTCGACTTAATTGGTCGATGGTCTGCGGTCTTGGTGGAAGTATAATCAGTAATAATTACTATGGTATCAATTATGTTCCCCAAACGGAACCAAACGGGGATGCGGGTAGGGGGCACTCCAGCTATCTTGTGGAACAGTCTAGCAGACTTGATGCCCTTCAAAATTTCCCACTTCATGCGAGGAGAAATTGCATCTCTACTCATTTAAGTAACTCACTAACTGAACATCCTTATTTGGTAGCAAGCCTTCTGAAAACTGCACTAACTCGAGTGATAGGAGTGAACTTCTTCCTCTCCTCACTATGTCCATGACATGATGGTAATGTGGCAGCGATCCTTTGGATACTCTCATATCCCTCGGTATCCGTCAGAGGATGGAATCTACTGCCTCGCAGGAGTAGATAAATTTCTGGTAACACTTCTTCATCTTGGTGAGGCTCCTCTTCAACGGGTGTCTCCTCAGGAGCCTGGACTTTGATTGCCCTCCGAACTTTTCTGTTACGGTTCCTCCTTTCACCTTGATCTTGATCCGATTTCAAACACGGGTGGTGGGACAGTCAACCCCTCAATCGGATCTTCAACAATCATCACTTCTTTCCCTTTAGCAGCAGCGGGGCTAGCAGGTTTAGCGGGTGTCGCGACGGTAGTAGCTTTATCCTTCTTGCATGCAGGGAAGTCTTGAAGGCAGTTCAGATTGAATTTTGCAGATGGCTCCTGCATTTCTTAAGCGGCGATCATCATTACTACAAACGGGGCTTTCCCGAGGATGACCTCGAGGTCTTCAAATCCAGCTCCAAACTTGATAGTGGGAGCGACGTTACAGGCGCTGCGATCTGTTGGCAGGTTGCAGGAAAAGGTCAGCGTTGGGTAAGCCATTGCAGCAGGCTTGAAAACAGAAAGTTTCAGGGTTAGCTATATGGCAAAAATCTCGTAATTTTTAGTGCAAGCACTGAAAATAGAGGTTGATCTGTTGACCGGGCGGGTCTAAATTTATAGGTATTTTAAAATCTTTGTTTTAAAAAAAAAGTGTTAAATTAACATAAGAAATTTTCAAAGTGCGCGCAGCACAACACGACTTGGTTTAATTTGCGAAATAGCAAATCAAATTTGGAAGGGAGATGTGAAGTACTTTAGGACCCAGTGCGGGACCCATTTAGTGGCAGAAAAATGCCCAGTGGAACTAGCCCACCGACACACCTATTGGGGGTTCGACCCCACATGAAAATTTAAAGAGACCTTAATGTCCTTCTGAACCCCTCTGTTCAAAGATGGTTGAACAGTTAGTCCTGAAGTCCAAGGAGTTAGCTGTACTTTCCCAAGATAGAAATGGGTAAAGTATGCCAACGAAAGAAGGGTAATTTGGTCCAAGAGGGACATGAACATATTACCGATGTGTGAAAATAATATTTC
>NW_018165431.1:12899-13215 GCF_001263595.1 Phalaenopsis equestris
ATCGGACGACAACCTCGGAACCTAGAACGAGTTTAGGGCTTAAATCGTACAGCAGAGTTATACGAATGTCTAAAGAAAAGGTGGAGGATTTATGTTGCGCTAGGCAAACAACCTCGAAGTCTTATGGATTGTTGTTTAATTTCTAGGAAAAGGGATGGTTTTGCTGGGGAAGACATATTCTGCTGTTGAAGATGACTGTGCTGCCCACCATGCTAGCTCCAAGCTCCTTGCTGCGACGAGTTTGAGTTTTCTAGTATGTCAAGTTATAATGTTAAATCAGGTGGCCCTATGGTTGAAGTTCTTTAAATTTTATGGG
>NW_018165431.1:13610-14936 GCF_001263595.1 Phalaenopsis equestris
AAATTTGCAGGTATGAAAGTACAGTATGAAAGTATAAGAAAGACAACACTGAAAACTGTAAAAGCGTATCTGGCTAGTCTTCTCGTTCCACCACCTGAAACTTAAAATGCATGTTAAGGTAGTTTATATGAAACAAGGAAGTAAAATCTTGACGACCTATCTAACCCTAGGTCGTGTCTTGGTGGGTCCTTAGGAATTTAATTAAGGATGATTTTGTCAAGTAAAACATATTAAGTTTAGTAGATTTTTGAGGTATTCAATAGATCTAGAGAAAGAAGCAGGTATGTGCTACTCCCTCGCTGCCTGGTGAAAAATCCCGAGTTCTTTTAAACTTACTTTGCTTAATAATTCATCATGTAAAACACCCTAATTCTCAATGAATATTGATGTCTCAATTATCCCTAAGAATAGGGTAATTATCACTTGTGATTAAATCTTGAAAATTATGTGGGTGAAGACCCTTAAAGAGGCAAGTTAGTGGTATTGGAACACTTAGCCAAATTTTGGTCCTAATTATGCTTGTAGTGTTTGAAAGATGTTTTAACTTTAATTGTGTTTGTTTTTCTAATAGGGAATTAAATTGATTAATTATTAACTTCAAAATTCATACCCATAAGCCCTAAGTTCATTTAATTTTAATAAACTTCCAAATTTTAATATTATAGAAATTTATTAATTTATCCTTTAATTAGGAAAGTGAGGTTGGTTTCTACCAATTAATCCCCTTTTTAATTTCAGTCATCCAAACAAGGTAATCAAGATAATAGGTTGCACATTTCCCTCCTTTAATTAAGCCTAAATGTTAATTAAGGCCAAATTCCTAAAATTACACTTTTGCCCCTAAGGCTCTAACACTTCATAATTTGTCAAATTCAAATCAAATGACTTTAAAAGTTTTATCATACCTCATTCATGGGCCAATTAAGACATCAGAGAGAAAATGTGATTTTTTAAAATTTAATTTAATTTATATAATTATTTTCATGCAAAAATAGAATTTTTCAAAGAAAATTTTATAACTTCACCAAGGTGAAGCCTAATCACTTGAAATTTTTATTGGAGTATGCCTAGATTTTGAGATATTTATTAAAATATAAAATATTTTAAATGGAGAAAATTAAGTTTTGTATTTTTGAAAAGTCTCCCTAAAGTCAGAGAACTCGGAGAAGAAGATTTTATATTTTTATGAATTTTATTTGATTTATTGGAATAATTTTAATGAAAACTCATTTTTAGCCTTTAAAAATTTTTTTAAGCTTTAAAAATCAATATCTTTATTTAGAAAATCAGGAAAAATATTCTAATTATTTCTAAGTGATTAGGAAC
>NW_018165431.1:14963-16795 GCF_001263595.1 Phalaenopsis equestris
GAATTTTATTATTTTTTTGATTTTTATGGATTTTTAATTATTTAAATATTTAAAAATAGGCTAAAAATCAAGTTTTTATTTTAAATACCATTTTATTTTTAGAAAATATCCCTAATCATAGAGAACTCAAAAAATAAGTTTTTATGAATTTTTGAGTTATTTTTTTATTTTTGAAAATTATTTAAGTGCCAAAAAGATATTTAACTTGAAAAATCAATTTAGGTTATCAAATGGACTCAAAATACTTTGAAATTTTTTTGGTGAGTTCTCTGGATCATAAATAACAGTGGAGATCAAAAATCAAGTCATTTAAATGTTTATATTTTCCAAAATTAGTTATCTTAATGATTTAGTGTTCATAAAAACTAGGTACATTTTAAATGACTTGACCCATTAAGTTATTTCCAAAAACTTCTCTGGTCATAGTGGATCTTCCAAAATTTTCTTGGAATTTTCTAATCAACATGCTAATTTTCATAATTATTTTAGGAAAATAATGTGTAAAAGCTTGAAAATATAGATCTGTGTATAGGGACTTCCTCTGACTTTGGAAAAATCAGAGGATGTTCCCCTTGACAAAGACCATAACATGCCAAAATTTCAAGCCAAGGTGATGTGTCAATATGCATGGAGAATCAAATGATTTAAAACAGTGTTTAATTAATTAAAAATAAAATATACATCAAATGGACTTGAAATTTAGACCACATTGTTCTCCTTTGTTCACTGAGCAAGAGGGTATTTTTATTTTATTTTTGTGATTTTTCTGCACAAAGATATGAATTTTCTAAGTTAGGGGTATTTAAATAAATAAGAAAAAGCTCTATTTATCTATTTAAACAGCGCGTGTTGACGAGATCCTAGGTAGCTCCGAAGGCATGTGTGGCGCAGCCTGACGCGCTCTGGTTGGACGCTGCGGTCCACGTAGCTACTGACTCGGCCCGAAGTGCTGTCCGGCTTGATCTCCTCCGTCCATCTGATACACGCTTGATCAAACGGCTCCCCGTGACGATAGAATGATCCTGTTGCTGTCCACACTAAAACCCTAAGATCTCTACCTAAACTCAACCAAATTGCTTCGGTTTGATCCTATGGACTGGCCTAAGTGAGGCAAACACATGCATATGGTAATAATGCAATTAAATTAAGCCTAAT
Source organism: Phalaenopsis equestris (assembly GCF_001263595.1). Classification (NCBI taxonomy): domain Eukaryota; kingdom Viridiplantae; phylum Streptophyta; class Magnoliopsida; order Asparagales; family Orchidaceae; genus Phalaenopsis; species Phalaenopsis equestris. The sequence continues at coordinate 16,119 of NW_018165431.1, forward strand.
GAAATGAAGAATCAAAATAGGCTCGGGAGGGAGAGAAGTTTTATACGTTTGCTCTGAGAAAGGCTTGGCATGTTTGTTAAGGTCCAAAGAGTTTAGGGATTAAGCCTCTTGCTGTGGTGTGAGGCCTAAGTATGAATTCGATCACGGCCAGGATTTGGATTTGGGTGTTGGTCTAGAGTTGCTCTAGAGCTATGGTAGAGGCTCTGTGGAAGTGGCATTTTATGGGGCTTTGGCTTGTTTCACTATTGTGAAGGTGTGGGTAGAGTTAATTTGAGTTTGGTGGAGTGTGGAAGTGTAATGAGCTCTGTCTTGATTTCTGTCAAGATTTTGACTCAAAATTGGGCTCCGGCAATGGGAACTGGTGGGAGAAAATGGTTGGAATGCACTACGGGGATCTTAGGGAAGCTCTGTGGAAAGTTTGGAGAGGCCTCTCTAAGGAAATTTCAGCACACCTCCCATGGCCGTGGAGGTGAGTTTTTATAAAAAAGTAGAGGAGCTCCATCAATTAGATTGGTTGAGCTGGCGTCTAGGTTTGATTTGGGTGAGGTGCCATGGGGGTGGCTCTCAGTTTTGAGCTTTTCCAGCCACTAGACTGGTCGGCCGGCAAGGGGGAGGCGGCTAGGAGCTCAAGGAACCCAGGGGAATATGTCACAGGAATTTAGTGTGATAATAGCTAA
>NW_018165431.1:16919-17544 GCF_001263595.1 Phalaenopsis equestris
TAATGGCTGTGGTGGAGTTAATTTGGTGACTTTAGGGTGGTTAGGTCACATTTAGTGCATGGGTCTAAGTGGGTGCAAATGATCCAAACTTGGGTTTGAGCTAGGTTATCCATGGCAATTGGCCCAAATAAATGTTTCATTTGCTGTAGATGATCATAAGGAATAACTTTGGTGAAGCATGAAAATGGTTTTAAGCTCAATTGAAGGGTCAATTTGAGGGAATTTTGAATTTTAATCAATTTGGTTATGTTGGGCTAGGCTTGGGTCTAGCTTGGGTTAGCCTTGGGCTAAGTCCAAATTAATTATTTTAAATGGTCAATAGGGACCCCTTGAAGAGTTTTCAACATGATATGGGTTCCAATTTGGAGGTTAAGGCAATCAATTGGGTGGAATTTGGGGACTTAGCCAATTTTGGGCTAAAATTTGGGAATTTTGGATTTATGCCAAAATCAAATGGATTTGAGGCTTCAACAAGGCCAATTGATGGTTAATTTTGATGTGTAGGAATGTTATGAAGATTTTTCAATATTAATTGGGGCTAATTGACTAGGCTATAGGTTCAATTTGGTGAGATTAAGTCATATGGTCAAAATTGGGGTTTTGATCTAAATCAAAATTGGGCTCA
>NW_018165431.1:17839-26706 GCF_001263595.1 Phalaenopsis equestris
AAACCCCATTTTGGGTCCTCTATGTACTGGTCTTAGTCAACCCATAGCCCTAGGGCTGGTAGGTTTAGGGGACCATCTACATGAGTATCTCAAAAAGATCAAGGGACCTAGGCTAGAAGTTTGAGTTTAGGGTTGTGAGTGATTGTGAGTGTAGATGAGTGTAGTGAGTGCCTCATCTCCAAACTAACACCCAAGGTCAATCCTAAGGTCTAGCAATCCTAAGGGTGACTCATCTTGAGTTTCTCTTATAGTGACCCCACCTACTAAGTATTTAGAGGTTAGGATCAATATGTGGAACTTCAAGTTAAGTAAAGAAGATGGTAGAATTTCTAGTGGTGAGGGTTCCATGTCTAGTTTTCTAAGAATAGTCAATAGGAAAATCCTATGGCTAGTCCTTAGGCTACTAAAGAGGAAAAACTAAACCTCAACGGAAAGTGAGGTCAACAGCGATATGTATACTTGCGTTATTATTACAAATTTGGGAGTTAAAATATTTTAAAAGATAAAATTATTTTTACTAAAGTTATTTTAATTGAGATTAAATTGCATATTTATTATTAGTATTGTCATGTGTATTTTGTAGTATTATTAAAAAAATATTTACAAAAGCAACACACAACAAACCACACATCACTATGCCAACTGAGCAGGGGTAGTCGGTTGAGGCAAAGAGACATGCCAACTAGGTTGGGGTGACCAGTTGAGGCGAATGTCTCATGCAACATGCTTCAAGCAGTATATGTAACTCAATGCAAGCAATCATGTCGGTAGCAAACCAAGCTCACATTAACATCCTCACTTAGGTACCTAAAGGTTTAAATGCTTGGATGTACGACATAGGTGTGTGGGGAGTTTCTCCCCTGAAATTTCTTTGCACAACCAACCTCTCAATTTCTCCAACGAAAAGTGGGGAATCCAAAGCAAGGGGAGGAAGGGACTCCAACTTGTAGGTATTTGTGCTAAGGTTCACGGCAAAAGGGGAAACACTTGGCTCTATGAAAGTTGTTTGGCCACGCAAGGAAAATCCTAACATAAATGCTCACTCTAGGAAAGCAAATGATCCATCACATAGGCACATGGCCACTCTAGCTCATGTCAGTGCACGCACCCCATGTGGACGATTGAACCCACACGCTTAGCAACACTAAACCCTAAGGTTGGCTTGGAATGAAAATGCAGGGGAAGAGAATCTCACTGCTGCAAAGGTTGCGGATGACCAACAAAGTTTGGGAAGAAGATTTCCTCGAAAAGGGCGAGAATGTTGACGGTCTTTCACACTGTGGTACTGTTAGTGTCTGTTGATGGTGAGGAAGCTAGCAGTACAAGGATTTCAGACCAAGAATCTACACCATTGGGGTAGATAAAGCTCGTGATAGGAGGCTCTCAGACCAATAAGTCGCATCATTGAGGTGGAGGATGCTCATGGAAGGAGGCTCTCAGACCAAGAAGTCGCACTACCGAGGTGGAGCAAGCTGATGACATGAGGAAGAGCATCAATAGTGGTAAGGGTATATGTGCTTGTAGTTTATTTTTTCTTTATTTTTTCAAGGTTTAAGGAGGAGGGATGAAATGTGAGGTAGTGAGGGTGCCTGGTTGGGAGAGAAGAAGAGGGTTCCATGGAGGGAGGAGCAGCAAGTGGTCGAATGTCATAGATTTCGAGAAGGAAAGCTCACCAATGAGATGGAGAGGGAGCTACAAAAGGGGGATTTTGACCAAAGGAGAGGAATCAGGGGGTTTTGCCTACCACTGCAAAAAGGAGGAGGTGGTGAATGGCTTGAGTCGTCGAAGACAAGAGGGATCTGACAGCTTGGTGCTTGCCGACGATGAGGAAGTTGACGCGGGTAGATAAAGAGTGCATGTGTAAAGCAAGGGAATGCCTGTAGAAGTTGGGGGAAGAATTAGGAAGAGGAGTTTATCTGCCGATAAAGAAGATCACCTGTGAGGAGCTTCGATTAGTGAAGGGTTGTGCATAGGAAGGTTTCGGGCGAGAGGTCAAAGCGACCAAGAAGCTAGGGCACGGGGAAGAGGGACTTTCATGATCGAGAGAAGAATTGAGGCTTAAGTGGGATGGGAGTCGTAGGTTTAGGTTTTTAAAATAATTTATTTTTTTTATTTTTTTATATTTTTTATTTAAAACCCCTCTGATTTGTGCATTTTTGGCTCTTTCACAAAATAATTGCAATATGAGTGCCCTTCCCAGCAAAAATTGATGTTCTCTATGTGCTCACATAGCCCATTTCATCATTTGGAGTCATTTGGACAAGCTTCCCGCCTATCAAGCCAAAAATGAGGTCAAAAATGACCCGGTGGTTCAAGTTGATTTGGGTTAACACAAGTTAGATCGAGTTGACCCGGTGGTTTAAGTTGATTTGGGTTAACTTGGGTTAGGTTGGGTTGATCTAGTGATTTAAGTTTATTTAGGTTAACCCGAGTTAGGTTGGGTTGACCTGGTGTTTTAAGTTGATTTGGGTCAAACCAGGTTAATTCGGGTTGATCTAGTGATTTAACTTGATTTGGACCTAGGAGGGTTCAAATGAGCTAGGTCTAAGTTGGATTAGACTTGGGATGGTTCAATGTGTTCTAGGCCTATGTTGAGTTGGACCTAGAAGAGTTTAAAATGTGTTAGATCTAAGTTTGGTTAAGTGTAGAATGGTTTGGGTTGAACTTGGTCTAAGTTAGGTTATAACTAGTAGGTTGAACTGGGTCTAAGTTAGGTTAGACCTGGATCGGACCCTAGTTGGACTGGAGTTGGGTTAGGTCTAATTGACGGTCGGACATAAGTTGGTTTCAATTGAGTTGGACCCAATTTTGAGTGCACTTAGATTAGTTCCAAGTTGGGTTCAGACCTAAGCAAAGCTTAATAAAATCATGTTTGATTTGGATTAATCCTAGGTTAATAAGGGTGGCTTCATGATTAAATGGGTAATCATGATGTCAATCCTTAAAACCTCCATTAAGCTAGTCTCTTAGGGTTAATTTATTGTTTTAAATCAAATTTGGGGGTCAATTTGGACCATGATGTAAAATTTATTTACTTTTTACTCATTGCTTCCAAATTTTCATTTTAGGGCTTTTTTATGGTGAAAATTGTCATTTCATGGTTTAAGTTCACTACCCTAAATTTTCTTGTTAATTTGCATTTTAATTTACAATTTTCTATTTTTTTATAATTATTTTTCAAAATAGTTATAAATTTGGAAGAAAATTAGTAATGTTATTATTAGGGAAGTCCCTTCACCATGTAAAAACTAGGAAAAATCCCCAAGGGTGAAGGGAAGGATCCCTGAAAATTTCTTATTTTTCTTGCATTATATTTAATTTATAATAATTAAAATATCTTATGGAGAATTTAATTAATTAAAATTCAATATAAGTTAATTATTTTCAATTTTAATTTTATTATTTTCTCCTCTGTTCCTTGAGTTTAGAGGTATTTTTTATTTTATTTTTGTGGTTTTTAATTTCAAAGTTATGGATTTTGAAGTTTGTTGATTTTTTTAATTTAAATAATTCATAAAACCTTAATTATTTACTTATCCACGTGGCAACCATGTCAGCTTCGTCCACTCTAAAATCCCATGTCTATCCTCTTGATTCGTCATGCTTTCTACGAGAGTGCTAAGGTAGCCAGTGGTTTGGTGTTCTCTTTCCCCGCGATTGCATGATCTGGCTTGAGCTCCACCGTCTGTTTCTAATACATGAAAATGGATGAGATTAGTTCATCGTCCCCACAGAATTTAGAACTGAGAATCGTCTTTGTACAAACCCTAATATCTCGCTCGATTCTCAACCAAAGTGGCTCGAATCTTGTTTAACATCTTCTCTGATGAGTTTGTCCAAGAGGTACTCCATCCATCATTAGTCTTGTAGGGGTCAATCAAAAAAACCAGGTCATTCAAAATCATATTTACAGAAACCTTTCTCAGGTTCTGGAAAATACTCTTTCAGGATTGTAATGTTCTCGTTTTTGTAGTTCCTTTTGAGCCAATCCTTGAAGGTGAAGCAATCCTCTATTGTGTGGCTTATAAATCTGTGATATGGGAAGAACTTGGGATGATCCTTTTTGTTGACTTTGTCTGACTTAAGTAGTCCTTGCAACTTGAATTTTGGTTTCTTCAACAAGTTTCAAAATATCTTGCCCACTAATGCATTTTTGAAAGAGTACACCCAGTTCAAACATTCTTGGAGAGAATAGGATGACCTCCTCCCCGTGTATTGAGGCTTCTGCTGTGACAATGACTAATTTTACTATGGCGGTCATTGGTGATGCTACAGCAAAGATTGCTTAGGTTGTAACCTGATTAGTTGTTTCTCCTTCTCTACTGTTGCTACTGTCCAAGATTTCTTCTCGAATGTTTTTGCTGGCTTTGGCTTGTTGATCTTCTCAAAGAATCTGAGTTGTTGATGCGGGCAGATTTAGTGTGTTAATTTTGTAATTATTTTTTAATATTACAAAATACACTTGATAGATATAATAATAAATATGCAATGCAGTCCCATCAAAAGTAATTTTAAAAAAAATGTATCTTTAAAACTCTTTTAAATTGCCAAATTCCTTTTAAAAATAATGCAATTATACGCATCACTCAAGTAATAAAGGGCTCTAATGGAGTCCTATATATCGATCCCACAGGGAAGTTGGAAATGCCTGCAAATATTTCTTAAGATTATAATTATAATTTAAACTCAAAATGATAAACATTGACGTTTGAATATTAACTACCAAAGTGAATGTTATTTAAAATGTAGTTGAAAGATAAACTTAACTAAACTAGAAACTAAACTTTCAAAAGTAAAATTAAGAAAACTAAACGAAATTTTTGTTGACGGAAAGTTCAAATTTAAGAAAGCATCTTTCCGCTTACAATGAGCATATGGATTGTGAAGAAATTAAAATCATTTGAAAATATAAATATATATATAAACTGTTTTGTCCCAAATAGAAGCACTCCTATTCCTTACCCTCTTATGAGTTCTATAAATAACATTGACTAATCCAGAGATTGGTCCATAATTTTATGGTTAGGATGGGAGGATATCAACTGTCACTCTAGAGCTTCCACTACTCCCTCCCCTAAGGGCTAACAATCTCGCATTAATTTCCAATCAACTGGACCAAATTGGAGATTTTAATCTGTCACCTTAAAATCTTCAATTCTGCATCTAACAAAGTATATTCTCCTATTTATTTGCACTCAATTCCATGATTGAAATACTCTCCCATGAAAGCAAATGTGATTCTCCTCATGTTGTAGAAATCATAGCCCTTTTAGAACATATGTTTCTCAACACATTTTAACATTTGAATTGGCAAGATCAAAAAGTAATGAAGATCGGAATTCAAATCATCATAAATTATTAACATTTAAAACCATATAAAACAAATAAAATTACTTCTTCATAAAACCATATTTTAAAGTAGGGAGAAGGATAAAGAATACTACTCATAATTCATGAGAAGGATACGATAAAACACGGATTTCTAAAACAGGGTACTATAAAACATAAATTTCATATATAAAAATAGGTTTACAAAATAAAAGAAATAAGAATACAACTTATCTCACAATCCTTCCCCTAGAAGTTCTCTCTAAGAATTTCTCTCTTTACAATCACTCCCAATTCTCTCTTAGAAATTTATTGAAGAAGAAATCTCTCACCTTCCCTCTCCTCTTACAACCCTAGAAGAAAATCTCCTCTTCTTTCTCTCTCTAACTCATGCCACTTTCTCTCTCTCCCTCACGAGTCACACCCAAACTCTTTAAAGTCTTCTTCTTTTATTTTGGACTGCCTCCTTTCAAAAGAATTCAAATTTCCCTCCAAAACTCCCTCTAAAAGTGAAATCTTTTGAAATCAAAAGATGTGTCATTTGATCCAAGAGACATATCCCTTCATAAAAGAACATTCCAAAGTGTCTAGATGCATTGAATTACTCCAAAAGGTGTTTAGAACAAGTGTCCCTTTGAAAATTCAAGCAAAATTTGCCTTGAACTGGCTTAATCAGCAAAAAGTCATCTCTAATGCATATGGCACCAGATCTGGTGCATCATGCGCCAAGGCTCTATCAAACGATGAATCATGCGCATGCGCTAGATTCCCAAAATTCGTTGTTTTGGCTCCAAATTTCATCATTTTTGCTACTTTTGCTCCAAATGCCTAAAGATATTATACCTGCAACAAAAATACATTTATTTAAAGTGCAATATTACCAAAAATAGGCATAAAATACATACTTAAAACAACATATTCTTTTGGTGTATCAAAATCCCCCAAACTTAAATGTTACTTATCTTCAAGTGACACTTTGATTACATAAAAGCATATGACTTAGGATAGGGATCAACTCACATCTTTTACACTTCAGTTTAATAAATAGAATAGCAAAATTTAAGAAAAACCTTTAATAACTTAGATTCAAACTCTAAGTCTAAGAGTATTTAGTAATCAAATTTAAGATTTTTGAATTTCTATTCATTTTAAGAAGAATTGCAATTTATCATATTAAGGATATTTAGAACATTCATATGAAAAAGAACTTCATGAAAACTTTACTAGTAATTCAAGTGAAGCCATTTTTTGATTAGCATCTCCTCAAGCTTCTCCTCATTTCTTTTCCTTTCTTTTCTTTTCTTTATTTTTCTTTTTTTTTCTTATGTGAGGATTAGTATATCTGGGTAGCTTTTAATGATTTTGAACTTAACTATCTTCTTCTTAAAGTCAAATACTTTTCACATTTTTTCACTTAACAAATTTATATTAGCTTAATAATTTCATAAAGTTTTATTCTTTTCTTCTTACATGAATCTATAAGACTTTTAATATTTCAAAAATACAAAATTCTTTACTTAAAATTGAAAAACACAGTCTTTTTCTCTTATACCAAATATCTTAATCTCTAAAATTGACCATTATTATTGAAATTTTTTACTTAAGTTTACTATATATTTAGAAACATAAATATAGTTATCTAAAGTTAACCCCTAATACCAAAGGTCATGTTAAATTTAAAATTTTTGAACATATAGCTATATGAGGAAAAATAAAATTAAGTTTCTTTCTTTGAATAATCTTAATATCACAGATCATGTTAAATTAATTTTAAAAATAAAGTTAATTGAGGACAAATAAAATTTAGAAAATTTAATTTATTCTTTTTCAAAAGAAATTTTTCTTCCGCAAAACTTAAGTTTTTAAGTAATTTTTTTTAAAAAAAAATATTTTAGTACAAAATTTAGTAGGTGAAAGAAAACAGTAAATGCATGAAAATAGAAGCTGACCTGTAGAGGATTTCTGATTATGAAACTGGGCTCTGGTATACTATAGGTATTAACTTTAAAAACATACATATAGACTTTAAAACATTAAATGAGACATAATATATTCTAAAGAATTTGCTGAGAATTAAAAACAGAAATACAAAAATTGAAAATATTAAAAATGCAGGAAAAGTAAAAAATTACTATTATTATTACAATTTCAGTCCACAACACAACATAAAAGTTTTTACTTCAACAGTTCCCAAATAAAAGTACATCACAATATAATCATAAATAACATCACAATATAATCATAAATAACAAATAAACATCAAAATAAACTAAACTAGACTCATAAAAATATCACTCTTCATAAACTTCCTCCTCATCATCTTCTTCTTCCTCCTCATCTTCATCATGAATAGGAGCATAAGGAGTGAAACTGGGGCAAGGAGGAAATTCCACATTGGGCTCACCCTAAGATGTCTTACCATAGCATTCTCAAAATCTATATTATGTTGAACTTTTCTCTGCTGATATTAATCATTATAAGCATTTCTTCTCCAATCTCTCCAATCTGAGTTTGCATATTAATTATGTCCATTTGCTAAATCATAAGTTGTTCCATAGTATTTTCAAGTGAAGCAGAGTGAGAAGTAAAAGGTCCTGTAATTGATAGCAGCTGATGTAGAGAGTCTATCCCATCTACCACCTCTAGATTCAACAAATGATTCCACTATCTGAATCATATGCCTTTTGATAGGATTTTGTAGCTGTAATCTTTCTTCAATTCTATGGGACTCTACTCTTGATTGCTCACATAAAGTGAAAATCAGGGCAGGATATCCCAAACCACTAGTTGTAGAACTACAAGCTATAGTTCGAGCATGATGAACTATGAGTGCACCAACTTTTATTGCTTTCATGTTCTAAATGCAATAATTTAACACCGCTCTATATTTTTTCACATCAGCAAGATGATTTGTTGGTAATAACTTAGCAGAAATAAAGTGATGATATACCTTTAACTAACTCGTCAATAAGGAGGCGGAGGAGTTAACTATTTTTTTGCTCTTAATCTTCCATTCTGTTTTTTCATCAGTCAAAAAGACAAGCACTTCATCCTGTTATGAATCGATCATCACGGATGCAACGTACTCATCATGATATAAATTCCTTAGTCCATATAAGACATTGATCCAATAAGCAGTAAATTCTACTTGCTTACCTGTAATCAAGATGTGATCACCCTCAGCGAACCTCAAGTTAGCATAGAATTCCCAAATCAAGGGGACAATTGCTACTGCAGTGAAGTAGCATAATCTTTCCCAATTTTTGGCAAGGATCAACCTTTTGATCTCGCCACCCAGGTTTGCAAACACTCGTTCTAGAATCAGTCTTCTGGTTTTCATTTGATTATTATAATTATATTGAGATTAGAAGTTAACAAATCTTCATGAATCAAAATCCTCGAACGGCCTTCCTCTCTTCGCTCGGGGAGCCATTGGAAAATCTATGAAAATTCAAATAAATTCCAAATAAATTGTTAAATAAAAAATTTAACTCCTCAAGCAAGATTGTTTGGTAAGAAACTTTTCTCCAAGAGTTTTC
>NW_018165431.1:26753-48866 GCF_001263595.1 Phalaenopsis equestris
TCTTCCACAATGTAGGAAAAATCCATGGTGAAAATAAAAAATTTCTAAGTTAAAGTGAAGCTCTTACCAAGAGAAGATAAAATCTATGATTTTTGGCCTCCAAAATCTTCTCTATCATCTTCAATGTACAGCCCTGAGCAATGTCTAGAGGTAGGAGATGACCCAAGCAATGAAAATGGAGCTTGTCAATGAGATTATGTGGTTTTCTAGAAAATTAGGAGTGTTCGGGTTTTTGGCGCATCATGCGCCAAATCTGGCTCATCATGTGCCAACAAGGCTCTGTAAAATGTCGCATCATGCACCATTCTGACGCATGATGCGCCAGAGCACAAATTCACCAGCTTTCAATTTTTTATGGAAATTTGCTTCGTACTTATTTACATCAACCTCTAATTAACTCAAATGATCATTTCTAAACATAGATAAAAAATTATTCTAATAATAAACTTTCACAAACAACACAAAACTCACTTTTATATATAAAATCTGCGTTATTACAAACTAACATTTATCAAGCCAAAAAATATCTATTTCAGTGTTTTAAAGCAAGCCAAACATTCTAACACTGAAATCTAAACATCTAAATACAAAGCATAAACATAGATAAAGTTCAAAAATAAAAGTAAATGCAATCCAACACAACAAAGTAACTAAAACAAATAGTAATAAATAAAACATTCTGTGCATAAACTAAGTTCAAACATCTTCTTCACTCTTGTCCTCCTGGATATCTCCCATAGATTTGTAGTGCATATACAGGTTGTAGAAGGGTCGGTAAGGAAACTCATCAGTTGAATCCTCCCCAATTTAAGCATGTTTCTTGAGCATATGCACCAAACGATCTTCAATACAACCAGTATGTTCAAAATGTTCTTTCAGTTTCCAATCCAGATGATCTAACCTTTGAGAAATTTTTCCTATTGCATGCATTAGATTTTGCACCTCTTTTTTTATCTTCTTGGTCTTTTTCAAAAGTGCATTCGAATTGAAGTAAAGTTGAATATGTGATGAATTATGGGATTCTTGATCCATCAGTACATTCTTATCGTTTTCATCTCACATTCCAATACATCTGCAATAGACTTTTGGATCCATCAACTTACTAGGAAGAAGCACTTTTTCCCAACTTTCATAAGGTACTTGTGATTGACTGCATAGTAAGAAAATAGTTGATGGATATCCAAGTCTAGTTGCAGACCCATTCACAATCAAACCCATAATCGATTTCCCAATAATGACTCCAATATCAATAGATTTTCCGGTTTGAATATAATAATTTAAAATAGTGCCCTCCTTAGTCACCTTACTAGTTTTGATGCAGTAAAGAAGTGTCATGCCTTAGAAGTACAATTTAACAATGATGACAAAATCTTACATTTCCATCATCTCTGGCCTCCCAATTTGCATCTTCATCTGTAAGGTATCGGTAGAGTTCATTAATATTATTTTTTGTAGAGGTAAAATTCACATAATGGCAGATAGACACATTCTCAATCATAAACATCTCATTTATTCTTGAGAGAGTGAATTGCACAAACCTGCCTCACACATAGACAATTCCTTAGTTTATTCCATGAAGATTTACAAAAAACTTATTCACCACAGGGACAACTACGACGACAGTAGTGTAATAAAGCACTTCCCAACGTCTCTGCGCAATGATCTCTTCAACTCGAGTATTCGGTGTGTTGAATCCTCTATTCACAAATCCCTTTTCTTTGATTAGTCTATTCTTTACTAAAACACGATCATGAAACTTTTGCGCATAAAAAATGATGAACTTTCTCAGGTTGAAAATTCTAAAACTCGCAATATTTTTGGAGTGGGACGCCATTGGATTTGAAATCTAGTGGCTTTTCCCTCATTTTCCCTCTTAAAATAGACTTAGGAATCAGTTTTTGGGAGTTATAAGGAGAATAAACCGCCAAAAATTGCCAAGAACCACCTTTTAAAATGTTTTAAGTCATTTTTATTACCATGGCGCATCATGCGCCAGCTCTCTGGAATTTGTTGCATCATGCACCAATCTGGCACATCATGCGCCAGTTCCAAAAACTGCACTATTTCGATTTCGATCCAATAAATTCTCAATTTTACTATAAAATTAGGTAAATAAAGATGTTTTTAAATATTTTCTCAAATACACGGACTATATAAAAACATAATTATAAGTATACATAAAATATTTCAAACAAAAACTCAAAAGCAAACTAAACAACAATACAAATGGGTTGTCTCCCACTAAGTGCTTGGTTTAATGTCATCAGACGGACATTTTCAGTCTTTATTCTGGGTGACCCAACATTATAGTCTCTTTAAAAGCTGGTCTTTTACCATAAAAATATGATTTCAATAAAAATATGGTTTCAATCCTTGCCCATTCACTTTAAATATCCTTCCAGCCTTGAGATCTTCAATGTTAATTGCTCCATAGGAATAAACTTTTATAACTCTGAATGGCCCTTTCCACCTAGACTTCAGTTTCCCAGGAAATAATTTCAATCTTATAGTATATAATAAAACTTCCTGTCTATGTTCAAATTTCCTTTTTATTATTTTATGATCATGTCATTCTTTCATTTTTTCTTTATAAATCCTCGCATTATCGTAAGATTCATTTCTAATTTCTATCCTAATTTTCACAAGCTCATTCAATTTTAATAAACTTTTCTCACCAGCTTCTTTCAAATTAAAATTGAATTCCTTTGTAGTTCAATAAGATTTATGCTCCAATTCTACTAGCAAGTAACAAGTCTTCCTAAAAATTAATCTATAAGGGGACATTCTTATAGGTGTTTTATAAGCTGTCCTGTATGCTAATAATGTCATATCTAATCTAGCTGACCAATCTATTTTACTATGATTAACACTCTTTTCCTAAATTCTCTTAATTTCACGATTAGATACTTCTGCTAAACAACTAGTCTGGGGACGATAAGCAATCACAATTTTATGCATTATATTATATTTTTCTACCAATCTTGTAATTATTGCATTTCCAAAATGAGATTCTCTATCGGTAATGATTACTCTCGACATTTCATATTCTATAAAAATATTTTTAATTAAAAATTTTGAAACACTCCGAGCATCACATCAAGGTAAAGTAATTGCTTCAATTCATTTCGAAACATAATCCACTGCAATCAATATATAAATATTTTCGAATGAAGATATAAATGGTCCCATAAAATCTAATCCCCATGCATCAAAAATTTCAATTTTCAAATTAAAATTTAGAGGCATTTCATTTCTTCTTGAAATATTACCTACTCTCTGATATCAATCACATGTTTTTACGCATATATTAACATCTTTAAATAGAGTTGACCAATAAAATCCAGATTGAAAAATTTTATGAACAGTTCTTTCATTCCTAAAATGATTTCCAAATTCAGAATCAAGACATTTTTTAATAATTTTCTGAATTTCTCTATAAGGCACACATCGTCTTATTACTAAATATTTGCATTATTTATATAAGGGTCATCCCAAAAATATGATTTTGCATCATAAATTAAAAAAGGGATAGAAGTCTTTATGGATGATTTTTCTGTGTTTGGAACTTCATTTGAAATATGTCTAAATCCTTTAGAGAAAGTTCTAGAACAATGTGAAAAGAAGAATTTAATATTAAACTAGTAAAAATGCAAATTCAGAGTAATTGTTAGGAAGACTTGTCACTTACCATATAATTACTTAATCATATGAAAAATTAATCACTACTCATATACAAGTAGATCCGGAAAAAATTCAAATTATAGCTAACCTACCTCCACCTAGAGTAATTGTTAGGAAGACTTGTCACTTACCATATAATTACTTAATCATATGAAAAATTAATCACTACTCATATAATTATTTCACCTGATTGGGAGAGACCCTTTGAGCTAATGTGTGATGCAAGTGATTATGGTTAGGACATGCTAGTTTTTACATGCGGTACATAAAAAATTTTTTAAAAATTACGAGGCCTTTATGCCAACATTTGGAAAAAGATACAAATTTTGATTTTAATTAAGAGTGTCTTAATGTCTTTGAAACATTAAAAGAAAAATTAATCACTACTCATATAATTATTTCACTTGATTGGGAGAGACCCTTTGAGCTAATGTGTGATGCAAGTGATTATGCAATTTGATCTATTTTAGAGCAGAGATATGACAAAATTTTTAAAGTAACATATTATGCTAGTAAAATTCTAAATGATGCTCAAATTAATTATACTACTACTACTGAAATAGAGTTATTAACAATTATTTATGAGTTTGATAAGTTTATATCATATCTGATTGGAGCTAATTGTGTTGTGCATATAGACCACTCTGCTATAAAATATTTGATGCAAAAGAAAGATGCAAAACCAAGATTAATTAGATGAGTACTTCTGATACAAGAATTTAATTTTGTAGTTGTAGATAGAAATTGATCTGATAATCAAATAGCTGATCATTTATCTAAGCTGGAACAGAAAGAAACATGAAAAAGAAATTAATGAGCCTTTTTTGCATGAACAGTTATATACTGTTAAAGAATGGAAAATACTATGATATGTTGATATTGTGAACTATGTTGTTAGTGGTATTTTACCATATAGATTGAAAAAGCCACGAGAGAGGAAATTTATTCATGATGCAAAATTTTATTTTTGGGATGGCCCATATTTGTACAAACAATGCAAAGATTTAGTTATGTAGAGATGTGTGCCTTATGAAAAAATTGAAGAAATAATCCAAAAATATCATGATTCTGAATTTGGGGGTCATTTTAGAATTGATATGACTGTTCATAAAATTTTATAATCTGGATTTATTGGCCTACTCTATTTTGAGATGTTATATATATATATAAAACATGAGATCGATGTCAGCAAGTAGACAATATTTCAAAAAAATAGTTTTACAAGATATGGAATACTGAGAGTAATCATTATTGATAACTTTACCTCGATGTGATACTTGGAGTGTTTCAAAATTTTTTTAAAAAATAGTTTTACAAGATATGGAATGCTGAGAGTAATCATTATTGATGAAGGATTTTATTTTAGGAGTAAGAGAATTGAAAAGTTGGTGGAAAAGTATGATTTTATACATAAGATTGCTATTGTTTATCATCTGCAGACTAGTGGTCAAGCAAAAGTATCTAATCGTAAAATTAAATGAATTTTGGAAAAAAATCTATATTATGGGCTTATAGAACGCCCATGGGAATGTCCCCATATAGATTAATTGTTAGGAAGACTTGTCACTTACCGATAAAATTAGAGCATAAAACTTATTGGGCTATTAAGAAATTTAATTTTAATTTAAAAGATGCTGGTGAGAAAAAATTGTTGCAACTAAATGAGCTTGAAGAAATCAGGAATTAATCTTATGATAATGCTAGGATATATAAGGAGAAAATGAAAGAATGACATGATCACAAGATAATGAAAATGAAATTTGAGCATGACAGAAAATCTTATTATACAATACTAGATTGAAATTATTCCCTGGAAAACTGAAGTCTAGGTGAGCAGAGCCATTCATTGTTGTAAAATTCTACCCCTATGGAGTTATTAATATTGAAGATCCCAAACCTCGAAAGATATTTAAAGTGAATAGACACAGACTAAAACCATATTTTGTTGGTTAAAGGCCAAATTTTAAAGATACCATGATGTTTATAAGGACACAGACTAAAACCATATTTTGTTGGTCAAAGGCCAAATTTTAAAGATACCATGATGTTTATAAGTTTGGTGTACTTGAGAGACTTACATATTTAGAGCATGCATTAAACATCTTTAATAACCAAATTATATGGAAGATTTAAGAGTTATTTGGATTTAAAACAAAACGGTGCAGAAATCTGAACTGGCACCAGAGGTGCCATTTTACAGAGTGCTGGCACCAGAGGAGCCAAAAATTTGTGCCAGAAGCTTTGCGGTTACTGGGACGAGTTTAGAATATTCTAAAGGCAGTTTTAGGTAGTTTTTTAAGGATTTTTTTCCTAGTAACTCCCAAAATCTATGTTTCGGAGTTATTTATATGTGTAAAATGAAAAAGGAAGTCACCACTTTCAAATCTTATGGATTCCAACTCTAAAGAAACCTCTATATATGGAATTTTCAATAGGTGAAATTTCATCAATTTTGATGCGCAGAAGTTATATGATCGAGCTCTTGTGAATAAGAGATTAATCAAGGAACAAGGATTTGTGAATTGAGGATTTAACACACTAAGTACTCATGCGGAGGAGATTATTGTGCAGAGACACTGGGAAGTGTTATACTATACCAATGTTGCAATAATCATTCCTGTGGTAAAAGAGTTTTATGCTAATCTTCATGCAATTAACCAAGGAGTTGTCTCTGTTCAGGGCAGGTGGGTACCATTTACTCCTTCAAGAATAAACGACTTGTTTATGATTGAAAGCATCCCGATTTGTCATTATGCCAATTTTGTCCCTATAAGAGATAACATGAATGAACTCAATCAATTCCTTACTGATGAAGATGAAAATTGGAATACAAGAGATAATTGATGTATAAGTTTTTTTATTTCATCATTGATAAATCCTGCTTTGAAGACATGACATTTCTCTCTCTTACTTATCAATGTTCTAAAAAATGAAGACCAGTCCTCTTGGCATTACACATACTGGAAACATAAAATCAAACATCTCAAGGATTCACTTTGCCTCAACCTGGCCTTTATTTACAGAGAAGTTAATAAACATGCCAATTTGTTAGTTAAGCATGGGTTAAATTCAAACTGTACTTCTGTTGCCACCAAACCACCCCCTCTACATTAGCTCTTCTGCTTCATGGGGATACCATTGATGTCCCACATCTCAAATGGAAGGCTCACAAATTTAATGCATCTTCTACCATCCCTACTAGAAATTATAAACATCTCCCTGTCCATTAGTTATGTCTTGCCTTTTTGTCACTTTTATTTTCTTTTCCCTTCCCACTTTTTTGTATGGCTATCTTTTGTGGTCAGATCTCCCTTTTTAGAGGTGAGTCATTGAGTAATAAATTGCTAAAGGGGGAACTTTTCCTTTTTGAGTCTGTTGTAATGGTTTTCATCTTTTAAAAAGTAGGGAGCCAAATAATGCTCCTTCCACCATATAAACATATATATATATATATATATATATATTAATTGTAGTAGACTATGTATCAAAGTGGATTGAAACAATAACTTTACCTCGATGTGATACTTGGAGTGTTTCAAAATTTTTTAAAAAAATAGTTTTACAAGATATGGAATACTGAGAGTAATCATTATTGATGAAGGATTTTATTTTAGGAGTAAGAGAATTGAAAAGTTGGTGGAAAAGTATGATTTTATACATAAGATTGCTATTGTTTATCATCTGCAGACTAGTGGTCAAGCAAAAGTATCTAATCGTAAAATTAAATGAATTTTGGAAGAAAAAAAAATCTATATTATGGGCTTATAGGACAGCTTATAGAACGCCCATGGGAATGTCCCCATATAGATTAATTGTTAGGAAGACTTGTTACTTACCGATATAATTAGAGCATAAAACTTATTGGGCTATTAAGAAATTTAATTTTAATTTAAAAGATGCTGGTGAGAAAAAATTGTTGCAACTAAATGAGCTTGAAGAAATCAGGAATTAATCTTATGATAATGCTAGGATATATAAGGAGAAAATGAAAGAATGACATGATCACAAGATAATGAAAATGAAATTTGAGCATGACAGAAAATCTTATTATACAATACTAGATTGAAATTATTCCCTGGAAAAATGAAGTCTATGTGAGCAGAGCCATTCATTGTTGTAAAATTCTACCCCTATGGAGTTATTAATATTGAAGATCCCAAACCTCGAAAGATATTTAAAGTGAATAGACACAGACTAAAACCATATTTTGTTGGTTAAAGGCCAAATTTTAAAGATACCATGATGTTTATAAGTTTGGTGTACTTGAGAGACTTACATATTTAGAGCATGCATTAAACATCTTTAATAACCAAATTATATGGAAGATTTAAGAGTTATTTGGATTTAAAACAAAACGGTGCAGAAATCTGAACTGGCACCAGAGGTGCCATTTTACAGAGTGCTGGCACCAGAGGCACCAAAAATCTGTGCCAGAAGCTTTGCGGTTACTGGGACGAGTTTAGAATATTCTAAAGGCAGTTTTAGGTAGTTTTTTAAGGATGTTTTTCCTAGTAACTCCCAAAATCTATGTTTCGGAGTTATTTATATGTGTAAAATGAAAAAGGAAGTCACCACTTTCAAATCTTATGGATTCCAACTCTAAAGAAACCTCTATATATGGAATTTTCAATAGGTGAAATTTCATCAATTTTGATGCGCAGAAGTTATATGATCGAGCTCTTGTGAATAAGAGATTAATCAAGGAACAAGGATTTGTGAATTGAGGATTTAACACACTAAGTACTCATGCGGAGGAGATTATTGTGCAGAGACACTGGGAAGTGTTATACTATACCAATGTTGCAATAATCATTCCTGTGGTAAAAGAGTTTTATGCTAATCTTCATGCAATTAACCAAGGAGTTGTCTCTGTTCAGGGCAGGTGGGTACCATTTACTCCTTCAAGAATAAACGACTTGTTTATGATTGAAAGCATCCCGATTTGTCATTATGCCAATTTTGTCCCTATAAGAGATAACATGAATGAACTCAATCAATTCCTTACTGATGAAGATGAAAATTGGAATACAAGAGATAATTGATGTATAAGTTTTTTATTTCATCATTGATAAATCCTGCTTTGAAGACATGACATTTCTTTATTTCATCAAAACTTCTTCCTACCACAAAAATCAGTAAAGTGACCAATGAAAGTGTCATCTTAAATTATTGTATTCAAACTGGAAGACCTATTGATGTGGTTTTTGTTTTGGGTTTGATTATAAACGAGTCAGCTTATGGGTTGGGACATTCATCTATCATATTCCTACTATGTAGCCAGTCACAAGTGCCTTATCAAAGTTGGGAAAAAGTGCTTCTCCCTTGGAAGCCTATGGACACAGAGATTTATTGCAACTGCATAGGAAATGGGGAGGAAAATAATATGAATATTCTTTTGGATCAATCATTGGATCAATCATCTCAAAAATCAATCATCTCAAAATACATCTCCTATTCAGCTCCGCTTTCCTTATAGTTTGTGATATGCCTAAAAAAGGTTCAATTTTTCATATGATTTCAATGCCTATATTTGGTGATTTTCAATGATATTACACTTTAAAGGAATGTATTTTGTATATTTTTGGTTTCAGGTACAGGAAATTGAGTTTTGGAGAAAAAGAAGCAAAAACGGTGCAATTTGGAGAAAAAATGAGAAAGAAATAAAATTATGTCCTGGCACATTTTGATATATCTTTCTATGTTTTATCTCTATTACACTTCTCACACATTTTTGAATGAAATTATACTCTAAATAAAGATTACTTTTATGCCTATTTTGTAGGTATATCTGTTAGGAACGCAACGCAACTGAAACAGGGCGAAACAGAGCCAAACGAAGCAAAATAGTGGAGTTGCACAGGGTGGGCACCGACGGTGCCAAAACAGGCACCATCGGAGCCATAGTGCAGAAAGTGAAGTGAAAATGGCACCGACGGTGCCCAAAATGGTGTCGACAGCGTCCGAGATGGTTTGGATGTGTTGCTTGGCAAATTTCTAGAAAATTCAATGTATTTGGATGCTTTTTTGAAGGTTGCTTGAGACATCTCTTGGGAAATTTATCCCTACACTATAATATAGTGCTTTTATATCAGAAAAAGTGCTGTGTGTGAGTGGAAAAATGTGGAGAATGTTTAAAGATCTTAGAATAGGAGTAGAAATATAGGTTTTTAACTTTTTCGAGAGATTGGTGAGGGGATTTTGAGAGAATCTATAAGGGAATCTTCTAGCATTGCATGGATCAGCGAGAGACTTTGTGGGTGATATTTTCATCTTTCATTCAAGGGGAAAAAGCTAAGTGTTGTGTTTTTCATTATCTTATGATTTTGTAAACACTTATCTAGTAGATTTGTTTTGATTTAATGAAGTCTTTTGTTGTGTTTTCTTCGTGCTTTGTGATGTGCTTCTCTTACTCTTTAATTTTTGGAAATAAATAGTGGCATAAGAAGATTATGCCATTATTTTTCTTTTACTTTTCTTTTGCAATGAGTAGGATTCATGTATAGGATATTGGGATGCATGCTAGAAGAAGTTTTAATTATAAATGTGATGGTTTTTAATTGCACTTCATTTACATTACAATAAGGGCCCGTTGTAGTGTTAAAATTTGTTGTAATTGCATTAAGACCCGAGAGAGTGTGTAATTCTCAACAAAGTGGAACCACTTTCAAATTTCATCGATGGTGAAGTTCATGGGGGTTGAGTGCAAATAAATAGGAAAATATACATATTGTTGGGTGTGGAATTGGAGATTTTAGGGTGCAAGACTAAAAGCCTCAATTTGGTCTTAGAGTTTAAGAACTAAAGCGAGCGTTAGCTTTCAGAGAAAGGGAAGTGGGAGATTTGGAGTGAGAGCCAGTATCCTCTCAGCCTATCCACAGATTTAGGGACTAAACCTGAGATTAGCCAATGATTTTTTATAATACTGAATCTAGGTAGAGAATTAAAATTGCTCCTATTTGGCACATACAATATTTAATATATCTCAATCCTTTACATTATCCAATTCACTACATAAC
Organism: Phalaenopsis equestris; assembly: GCF_001263595.1. NCBI lineage: Eukaryota > Viridiplantae > Streptophyta > Magnoliopsida > Asparagales > Orchidaceae > Phalaenopsis > Phalaenopsis equestris. Next base: position 37,451 of record NW_018165431.1, read on the forward strand.
AATAGTAGTTTTTAACATCTTAAAATTCTCCAAACCAATTCATCTAGAAAGGGTTATCTTTAGAATTAATATTTATATTTAAGAATAGTTACTATGCTTACATTTAACATTCACATTTAGAAGTAGTTGCTAGATAAAACACTATTTTAATCGACATTCCAAACTAAGGACTAATAGTAGTAGACTGGAATTTAACTAAGGACATCTTTCCTCGCTTCTTTGTGGGATTAATATTCGGGGCTAAATCAGAAAGTTCTATATTACTTGAAGCGATACGTGCACTTGCGTAGAACCCATAGTGTGTGAATTATTTGCTATATTTCATAAAATATTTCAATTTCATAATATTTCAATTTTGTATATTAGCTGCTAAATATAAATTGGGTCAAGTTTTTTATCATCTTTTGAAAGCTAAATGACTGTGTGATTACGGGTCAGTTCAAGTTTTTGGCACCGTCTCAGGGGAATTAAATTGATATAAAACACGCAGAAAAATAATACGCACTAGGGGCGCAAATAGGGGCGCATCATACACTCATTAGCACCTGGGCCTATTAAGAATTAGGAGGAATTAACTCAGAAATTCCTAGCTAATTATTTTTTGCCTTCAAGGATTACTAAACTTAGAAATGATTTTATCTCATTTTGTCAGTATGAAAGGGAATTAATATATGAAGCTTGGGAAAGATTTAAGGAACTCCTGAGAAAGTGTCCACACCATGTTCTGCCCGATTGATTAATCATTCAAACTTTTTATAATGGGTTAGTAGAATCCCCTAGGTTTACAATTGATGCTGCCATTAGAGGATCATTAATATCAAAATAATTTAATAAAGCATATGTGTTAATTGAAGAAATAGCTACAAATCAATTTTAATGGCCCTCTATAAGGGTAAATTCTAAAAATGTAGCCAGTGTTCATGATACAGATGCGATTGCAATTCTTGCATCTCAGGTTACTGCAATATTAATGAAGTTAGAACAATTTGTAATGAACCAGCCTCAATTTAACTCTAATCTACAGGATGAGGAGACAGAAATAATGTTATAAGAGGTTGTGGTTCAAATGACGAGTGAGTTGGAAAATCAAGGGACCGCAATAAGGAATATAAAAAACCAACTGGGGCAGATTATTAACTCAATTAATAATCTCAATTAATTAACTCAATTAATAATCATCCTCAATTTAACTCCAATCCATGGGATGAAAAGAAGGAATTAATGTTAGAAGAAGTTGTGATTCAAATGACGAGACAGTTGGAAAATCAAAAGGTTCCAAGAAGGAATATAGAAAACCAACTAGGGCAGATTATTAATACAATTAACAGTTACCCCCCGAGATTTTACCTGGTGACCCTAAGATAAATCCTAAGGAGATGAATGATGAGCAATTTAAAATTATTGAACTAATATTTAGAAGAGAATTCGAGGATATGTTTCAAAAGAACTTTGAGTTGAGAGATGAAGATAATAATATTGAAAGACTAATATAAAAAATTCCTACTAAATTAGAAAAACATATTTCCTCAACTAAGATAAATATAGAAAGACCACCTCTATCATTTACTCAATATCATCAAGGGAAAGAATTGAAAGACAAGAGTAACCTAGAAGAATTTGATCTAGAATCTGAATTATCTAGAGGTAATCCGATCCAAAATTTGGAGATCATGAAGTATCATATAAATTTCAAGGAAGATATTAATATGAAAATTGAGAAAATTACTAGAAGAATATTGAATCTAGAAAGCAATATGAGGAACACAATATGTGGAACAATGATATGAATCAATGTAAAAAGGAAGAGCTGAAAGAAAAATTTTTATTTGAGGACTTTGTAGGAATCCCTGGATCTAGAAAAGATTGGGTGATTGATCAAGGATTACTTAAATGGAATTTTGATCAAAGTGGAATCATTTATCAGGCTGAAAACATTAAACAAAGTGCTTTATGGGAGGCAACCCATAGTTATCAGTGTGGTTTGATTTAGTGTGCTTAAGAGTTATGATTGTTAGTGTTGTATTGTGTTTGCTTTAGTGTGCATTGATTAGTTTGATTGATGTTTGGTAGATGTTTGGATTGTTAGTTGTTTGATTTGTTTTTTGTGTGTCATGAGGGAAGTGATTTCTTAGCTTCTTATTATGGTTCGACTTGTATGTTCTCTTGTAGTAGTTGGATTGACGAGTCCACTACAACTTGGGTCTCACCTAGACTAGACTTGAGTTTTACAATGAGTTTTACAAGAGACATTATGAATTATGAATTTATCAGGGGCAATGACATCTCAATTTTGTTACTTCCTTTCTTTGAACTTGTTTTCATTTGGCAGGAGTAGCTAACCTATTTAATGAGTAACATGTGGATGAATTTACATTATACTTATAACTGATTGAGGTGCTTAATTATTAGGATATGGTGATGCCTGGTGTTGGTGCTTGCGACCCAATGTATCAGGGATAATCTTATCTTTGGGATTAAAATCTATAAAATCATTTATAAGTACCCAATATATTTGTGTAGTGATTCTGTTAAAAATCTGAAGTAATTTAGTGAGATGCAATAAGTTAAAGGAAGCATTAACCTCATTCATCATGTGTGTTTGTGTTTGTGTTACAATAATATATAAGACTTGAAGAACATTTTTATATTACTATGTTGATACTTGTTATGCTAGTTAGACTTTTGTTTAGTTAATTTCATTCTGACATATTTATTTTAGATTTACTTTCTACTACATGTTTTTTATCCTGATAAATAATTATAGATGTTTCTGACAGACATTTGTGGTAGATAAAATTTTTGAACTGTTTTTCTTCCTACTTATATATTTTGTATGAAATGCTATACATTTTTAAAAAATCAAGTTTAGGGGTAGGAAGAAAAATAAAATTTTAAATTGTGTGTACTTCTTTTTAGTTTAATTTATTGCATGCATGTTTTAGACTAGATTTACTTTCTCATGCAGTCATTCTATCTTGATTATGATTGATTATGAATGTATATAAGTATATGAATTTGATAGGACGTTATAGTTGTTAATAGACTCAACTTTTACTTTTTCTTCTTGCTACATTTTACGGAATTGATTGCAAAAGATTTTAAAATTTTAAGTTTTGGGGGAAGAAATTTTTCTTTAAAAGAATGAAACTAAATTTTATTTTTCCTCAATTAGCTATATTTTGAAAAATTTATTTGATATTAGAGGCTAACTTTTGACAACTATATTTGTGTTTCTAAATATATAGTAGACTTAAGTAAAAATTTTCAATAATGAAAGTTGATTCTAAAGTTAAGATATTTTGTACGAAAGAATATGACTATGTTTTTTTCTATTTAAAATAAAGGAAACTTTATTTTTGAAGTATTAAGAATCTTAGAGTTTCATGTAAGAATAAAAGAATGAGGCTTTGTGAAAAATCTTAAAAGCTAATATGAATTTATAAAGTGAAGGAATGTGAAAAGTTTTTAACCTTAAGAAGAGGATAGTGAAGTTCAAAATTATTAAAGACTATCCAAATATAATAATTCTCACATGAAAAAGAAGAAAAAAAAAGAAAGAATTAAAAATGATCCTAGAAGAAAAAAAAAGAGAAAGAAAAAAAAAGAGAAAAAGAAAAGAAAAATAAAAGAAAAGTATGTGAGAAGAAAAAAAAAGAGAAAAATAAAAGAAAAATAAAAGAAAAGTATGTGAGGGGAAGCTTGAGGAGATAACTAATCAAAAATTGGTTTCACTTGAATCAACTTGAGGGAAAACCTAAATACATTATTGAACTTATATTTATAGATTAGCATCTTTTACTAATAGTGTTCTCATGAAGTTCCTATCATTTGAATATTCTAAGTGACTTGATATTACAACATACATTCATTCTTGAAATGAATAGAAAACTTGAACTCTTAAACTTGATGACTAGATAATCTTGTACCTATAGAGTTAATTTAATTACTTAATTTTTTTTTTTCTTAAGTTTTAAGTTGTGCTATTATATTTAGTAGACCAAATTATAGAAATTTAGAAGTTAAACTCTCTACCATTAGTCAAAACTTTTATGTAGTAAATGTGTTACTTGAGGACAAGTAACATTTAAGTTTGGGGGATTTTGATACGCCTAAAAAAGGTTCAATTTTTCATATGCTTTTAATGTCTATATTTGGTGATTTTTTATTATATTTCACTTTAAAGAAATGTATTTTGTATATTTTTTAGTTTCAGGTACACAAAATGGAGTTTTGGAGGTCCAATTTGGAGCAAAAACGAGCAAGAAAGAAAATTCTATCCTTGCACATTTCGATATGTTTTTCTATGTTTTATCTCTTTTACACTTCTCACACATTTTTGAATGAAATTACACTTTAAAGGAAGGTTATTTTTATGCTTATTTGTGTTTATGCTTATATTGTAGGTCCATCCATTAGGAACGCAATGTAACTGAAAAGAGGCGAAACGGAGCCAAACGAAGCAAAATGGTGGAGCTGCGCAGGGTGGGCACTGACGGCGCCAGAGTGTAGAGCAACGTGAAAATGGTGCTGACAACACCCAAAATGGAGTCGACAGCGCCCGAGACAGTTTGGACGCATTGCTGGGTGAATTTCTAGAAGATTCAATGTATTTAGACGTTTTTTGGAAGGTTGCTTGAGGCATCTCTTGGGAAATTCGTCCCTACATTATAATAGAGTGCTTTTATGTCAGAAAAAGTGGGGTGTGTGAGTGTAAAATTGTGGAGAATGTTTAGAGATCTTAGAATAGGAGTATAAATGTAGATTTCTACTTTTTGGAAAGATTGGTGAGGGAATTTTGAGAGAATCTATAAGGGAATGTTCTAGCATTGCATGGATCAGTGGGAGACTTTGTGGGAGAGATTTTCATCTTTCTTTCAAGGGAAAAAAACTAAGTATTATGTTTTTCATTATCTTATGATTTTGTAAACACTTATCTAGTGGATTTGCTTCAATTTAATGAAGTTTTTTGGTGTGTTTTCTTCGTGTTTTGTGATGTGTTTCTCTTACTTTTTCTTCTTTAAATAGTGGCATGAGAAGATTATGTCGTTGTTTTCCTTTTACTTTTCTTTTGCAATGAGTAGGATTCATTTTTAGGATATTGGGATGCATCCTAGAAGAATTTTTAATTATAAATGTGATGGTTTTTACTTGCACTTCATTTACATTACAATAAGGGCCCATTGTAGTGTTAAAATTCATTGTAATTACATTAAGACCCGAGAGGGCGGTGTAATTCTCAACAAAGTGGAACCACATTCAAAGTCCATGGATGGTGAAGTTCATGGGGTTTGAGTACAAATAAATAGGGAAATATATATATTGTTGGGCATAGAATTGGAGATTTTAGGGTGACAGACTAAAATCCTCAATTTAGTCTGAGAGTTTAAGAACTCAAGCGAGCATTAGCCTTCAGGGGAAGGGAAGTGAGAGCGCTAGAGTGAGAGCCAGTATCCTCCCAGCCTATCCACGAGTTTAGGGACTAAACCTGAGATTAGCCAATGATTTTCTGTAACATTAAATCTGGGTAGAGAATTAAAATTGCTTTTATTTGACACATACAATATTTAATGTATCTCATTCCTTACATTATCCAATTCACTACATAACAATAGTAGTTTTTAACATCTTAAAATTCTACAAACCAATTCATCCAGAAAGGGTTATCTTTAGAATTAATATTTATATTTAGGAATAGTTATTATCCTTCATTTAACATTCGCATTTAGGAGTAGTTGCTTGATAAAACACCATTTTAATCGACATTCCAAACTAAGGACTAATAGTAGTATACTAAAATTTAACTAAGGATATCTTTCCTTGCTTCCTCATGGGATCGATATTCGGGGCTTAATCAGAAAGTTCTATATTACTTGAAGCGATACGTGCACTTGCGTAGAACCCATAGTGTGTGAGCTATTTTCTATATTTTATAACATTTCAATTTGCGTATTAGCCGCTAAATATAAATTAGGTCAAGTTTTGGTCGTCATTTGAAAGCTAAATTACTGCGTAATTACGAGTCGGGTCAAGTTTTTGGCACCGTCTCAGGGGAATTGAATTGACATAAACATGTAGAAAGACAACACACACTAGGAGCGTGTCAGTTTGCATGATATTTTGAAAAGGATCAAGAAGTTGAAGAAAAAGGTATAAAATATTATGAATTCAATTGGAAACATTTCTGATATATTTGATAATTTGAATTGGAAGATGAAGGAACAATTCAAACTTATCGGGCACATTGAAGAAGGTATGGTGCATATGTTTAAGAAAAATGTTTAGGTTCAAGAAGATTGGACAGAAAAATTTCCTCATCGGTCTTTTTATCACTTATACGTTCACTATCAACCCATGGAAAATATTTAAGAAGATGAAATTGAAGAATTTGTTTGAACCTTCTAAAGTACGAAATTCGTAATTATGATTGCATTTGTACGTTATATGTTTGTGTTGGATTTCGTTTATTTTCATCGTTGAACTATATATGTGTCTTATGTTAAGTGTTTGATATTTAGTCTTCAGCGTTAGTTTGTATGGTCTGATTTTGACGCTGAATTAGATGTGGTTTGAAAAATGTTGGTTTGTAATCGTGTGAATTTTATATATAAATGTGAGTTTTATCTTGTTTGTGAAAATATGTTGTTAGAAGATTGTTTAATTAAGAATATAAGTGCTAATTTAAGTTAATTAGAGGTTGGCATGGTTTGGTATACAACATATTTCAAAAGAAAATTGAAATCTAAAATTTTTGGTGTTGGCGCCAGTTTCACGAAAACACCCAGATTTCCTTAAAACCGCTAAAAACCAATGTAATTCCCCATTTTTACTGCTTGGGTCATCTCCTACCTCAAGACTAAGGCTGAAACTCAACCTAGGGCTTGCCATTACTTGGATTTGAGGAGATTTGAAGGCTGAAATGTCTTGGATTTTATCTTCTCTTGGTAAGAGCTTCATTTTAACTTAGAATTTTTTTATTTTCACCTCCGAAAATTTGAGTTTTTTTAAGTAGTTTAAAGAGAACCCATGGTGAAAAGTTTATTACTAAGTATTCCCATTTTTGGAGTTTGATTTATAATTTTGTGAATTTATTTAGAAATTGCTATGGCTCCAAGAGTGAAAAGATGAAAGCCTTTGGGAGGTTTTAATGCGAGACGATTTATTAATTTGAAGGCTCGGTATAATTATAATACTCAGATGGGCAGAAGAAAATTGATTCAGGAGCATGCATTCTCAAACTCGGGAGGAGAGATTGAAAGGTTGATAATTGCTTGGAACTGAGAGACCTTTTGCTACTTCACTGCACTAGCAATTGATCCTATTATTCGAGAACTTTATGTCAATCTTCTGGTGACATCTGATGAGCATGTTTATGTTAGAGGTAAAAACGTTAAATTTACTAGAAAAAAGATCAATGCATTATACTAGTTGCAAAACGAATTTCATTGTGAGTATTCTGCATTTGTGATTTATGATTCATCACTTGATGAAGTAATTTCCTATCTTATTGATGGAAGGGAAGAATAGAAAAATAAGAATAATCACAAGGTCAATTTTTCCACTTCCATGTTAATATAAAGCATGACATTACTTTATTTTTGCAAAATTACTTCCATCTAATCACCTTAGTGAAGTAACCAAAGAGAGAGCTATATTAAATTTTTGCATACAACAAATGAAGGTTGTTGATATTGTTCTCATTCTACATAATGCTCAGAGTATTGCTATAAGTGGGATCACTAGTGGTTTAGGTTATTTTGCCATGATTTTCACTTTATTTAAACAATCATGGGTAGAATTTGATAAGGAGGAAGAAATATTATAACCACATAAACCCATTGGAAAACCCACAATTCATAAATTTGAATCATTTGCTAGATCTAGAAGTGGAAGTAGCTAGATCTAGAAGTGGTTTGCTAGATCTAGAAGTGGAAGTAGTGATAGACTTTTTACATCAGCAGTAGGACCAACTACTTCCAGTACTTTTTCACTTGAAAATATTATGGAACAGTTAATGATTCAACAATCATATATTCTAGCAATGTAGAACAAAATAGGTGATTTGAATCAAGAAATGCTCACAATGATGATTATCAGAAGAGAAGAGTACAACATGATGTTGTGTATCAAGAGGCTATGATTAGATATTTTAGCGGTGATCATATTGTAGAATTTCCTACATGCCCCAGCTTTACGCCTTATGTGCAAAATAACTTTGAAGAGGAAGAAGAAGAAGAGGAAGAAGAAGAGGAGAAAGAAGATGAATGATGGTTTATTAATTTTTATCTGTTTTCATTCGTTGTTGTTTTTTTTATTTGTTTTTGTTGTTTTTCACTTTGTTTTGTTGGTATGATTTGGACAATTTAGGTGCTTTGTTTGTGGTATTATTAAACTTGTTGTGTGTATAGATGTAAATTGTGGATTTTTATTTCAGCATTGTTTGTTTCTTTAGTTTACTGCTTATGTTGTTAATTTACCTTTTCTTAGCAAATCCTGTGATATATTATATTTCATTTGATGATTTAAAGCTTGTACTGTTTAAGTTAGTACTTGCAATGTGTCAGAGCCAAGTTTCATATTTAGAACCCTCCAAAGGTTAATTTTATCTTTATGCATTTACTATTTTCTTTCACCCTACAATTTTTTTTGTACTGAATGCTTTACTTATTATTAAAAAATCTAAGTTTTGGGAAAAGAAAAATTTCTTTAAAAGAAGTAAACTAAATTTTATTTTCCCTCAATCAACTATATTTTTAAAATGAATTTAACATGACCTTGGGTATTAGAGTCTAACTTTAGATAACTATATTTTTGTTTTTAAATAGTTTTTAATTGTTTTTAAATATTATAGTAAACTTAAGCAAAAATCTTTAATAATGAAGGTCAATTCTAGAGTTAAGATATTTAGTATGAAAAGATAAGACTACGTTTTTTCTATTTAAAGTAAAGGAAAATATATTTTTAAAGTATTAAGAATCTTAGAGTTTCAAAATATGAAGAAAAGAATGAGACTTTATGAAAATCTTCAAAACTAATATGAATTTATAAAGTGAAGGAAAGTAAGAAGTATTAACTTCAAGAAGGGGATAGTGAAGTTTAAAATTATTAAAGGTTATCCAGATATAGTAATTCTCACATGAAAAAGAAAAGAAAAAAAATAAAAGAAAAAGGAAATATGTGATGAGTAGCTTGAAGAGAAGCCTAATCAAAAATTGGCTTCACTTAAATCAATTTGAAGAAAAAGGCTTTAATACATCTAAACTTGTATTTGAGTATTAACATCCTTACTAATAAAGTTTTCATGTATTCTTTTTTGTATGAACATTATAAGTATCTTTGATATGAAAAATTACAATTCTTCTTGAAATGAATAAAGATTCATAATTCTTAGACTTGATTACTAGGTGTTCTTATACTTTTAGTTTTAACCCAAGTTATTAATAGTTTTTCTTAAGTTATAATATTATAATTATTAAACCAAATTATAGAAGTTTATAAGTATAGAAGTGATAAGTTAATCTCTATCCTAAAGTCATTGTTTTTTATGTAGTAAAAGAGTCACTTGAGACAAGTAACATTTATGTTTGGGGGATTTTAATCCTCCAAAATAATTTGATACACCAAAAAATGTGCAATTTTATGACTCCATTTTATGCATAAATTTGATGATATTGCACTTTAAAGAAGAGTATTTTCATGTTTTGTTGCAGTTATATTAATTTTAGGAATTTGTAGCAAAAAGGAGAAAAAAAGGAAGAAATTTGCGATCAAAATGCAGTTTTTTAGTATCCTGGCACTAGAGGCACCATAACTGGCGCCAAAATCCAGAGAACAACGTAAAACTCCAATAAACTAGCGCTAGAGGCGCCAAAGACTAATTAAGATGGATAGTGGTGGTTATTGACTTTTTTAAGAGGTTCTAGAAGGCCCTAAGTAATTCAAACTCTCCATGGAGTGGTTCAATGCATCTAGACACTTTGGAAAGGCTCTTGAATGAAGAGATATGTCTCTTGGATGAAGGGATTTGTCTCTTGATGTGAAAAGGCATGCCTCTTGAGAAATTGGAGGGAATTTTGAATTGTTTGAAGAGAAGGCTGGCGCCACAATTAAAAAGAGGAGTCGTGTGGTTTTGAGAGGGTGTTGAGGAGAGTGTGGCGTGTAAAGTAAGAAGTTTTGGAGAGAATTTTCTTCTAGAGTTGTAAGAGGAGAGGGAATGTTAGAGATTTCTTCTCATTACATATCTAAGAGAGAATTGAGTGTGATTATAAAGAGAGAGGGTGCTTAAAGGGAACTTCAATGGATTTTCTTGAGAAGGAGTGTGAGATAAGTTTTGTTCTTACCTATTTTTTGTAAACTTGTATTTATATATAAAATCCATGTTTTTTCGTATCTTTCTCATTAATTCTAAGTAGACTTTTTTATTCTTCTTCCTACAATGAGATATTGATTTGTAAAGAATTAATTTTGTTATGTAAGGTTTTAAATGTCAATAAATTGTGATGATTCAAACTCTAATCTTCATTTACTTTTCGATCTGGCCAATTGAAATATTAAAATTTGTTGAGAAAAATAAGATCCGAAAGGGTTATGCTTTCTACAACATGGTAAGAGTCACAATCAATTTCATGAGTGAGAATGTAGTCCATGGGGTTGAGTACAAATAAATAGGGAAATAGATTTTGATGGGCACAGAATTGGAGATTTTAGGGTGACAGACTAAAATCCCCAATTTGGTCATGTTACTTGGAAACTAAAACAAGATTGTTATCCCTCAAGGGAGGGAGAAATGAGAGCTCTGAAGTGGCAGCCAATATCCACTCAACCTAACCACAGACTTAGGGACCCAACTCTTGATTAATCAATGTTCGTTATGCACTCTCAGAGGGTAAATAATATGATTTCTCCTATTTGATATAATATATTTTTTTATGTATTTTAAATAATTTTAATTACTTCACAATCCATAAACTCATTGTAAAGGGGAATGATGCATTCTTAAATTTGAACTCTTTATTACAAAACTTTATTTAATCTTAGTAAATTTAATTTTGAAGTTTAGAATATAGCTTAGTTGACTTAGTTCTTTTAGCTGCATTTCCTTTAGCATACATTAAATTTACTTTAGATTTGTTTTTTTACTCAAGTTTTTATAGTTTGAATATTGTGCTTTACCTTATAACCATAAGAATTTCTAACTCTCTGTGGGATCGATACTTATGACTCCATTAGAGCCATTTTTTACTTGAGCAATATGTATACTTGCGTAATTATTAAGGTTTGACAATTTAAAGATTTTAAAATATAAACATATTTATACTGAAGTGATTTTTATTATGAATGATCTGTATATTTACTAATTGTGACGTCGTGGGTATGTTGTAGTGTTGAAAGATATTTACAACGCATACACAAAAACCGG
>NW_018165431.1:48966-66420 GCF_001263595.1 Phalaenopsis equestris
TTGAAAGATATTTACAACGCATACACAAAAACCGGTCATCACATGCTCAAATATACAAAATTAAAACTATAATATATGTTGACTTCTTAAAGACGTGTACTCATGTATTGTTCATGGGCTCAAACAGCCTAGGAGAAATGTGTTGACGAAGGAAAAATAGGTTGGAAATCCCCTACATCCCTTAGAATAAAATAAGGACTTGGAAGAAATGATGGGTAACAGTTAGAGGAGATGGGATGTGATTCTTCTGAATGGTGGGTGTTGTCACCATTTATATATATATATATCTAGTCTCCCATCCCTGTCCAACCATTGAAGGGGATATATATATATATATATCTAGTCTCCCATCCTTGTCCAACCATTGAAGGGAAAAAAAAATAAATAAATAAACCTTGGATCATACAATACAAGTCTTGTTCGTGATATCATATCGAGAAGACGTGGACATGAGTGTCAAGCAATCAATAAATAGGCATCGACACATGTCCTTGACTTCAGTGATTGGCTAATCTCGATGGATGATGCAGAAAGATCGACGGGTAACCTTGGCAGGTCACTTCGACAACTGGTACTAATGGTTGGCAAATTAGCAGGTGTGGTCGGCAAACGATGTCAGCAATTAGCACACAATGGTTTCCATGTCTTGGAGAAAATAGGGCTCTCTAGTCCGAAGAGGCCTGCTAACATATGCATTGACCCATGAAAAATATTTATGGCTATACAGTATATATATATATATACAAGCAGATGTCCGACCAACTAATCTGAGTACGCGGTGTTATATATATATATATATATATGATTGAATATTTTATTCATAATATTAAGTTCATAATACACGTGCCCTTGAGGCGTCAAGGATGCAACTTATTAAGCTTTTCACTGCACGTTTCCTCCCGTCGCTTGAGAAAATCCACTGCCAGGACAGATGTCCACAGCACCTAATAATCCCTGTAGATAAAATATCGCGAAATTCTCCATTTTGAAGAATCATTCGATTGATCTTTGAACTGCAATGGCGGGCACTGTGGGCATTCCGATCATCTGCAATGGTAGATTTCTTCTATTTTCTTCCTTTTTCTGTTTTTCCGTTCTGTTTATGGTGCTGATAGGGCTGATTTTGAGGTTTATTATTATTATTATTATTATCTTTTCCGGTTGTGGGCGGCAGCGGCGGTTTGTTGGGAGGCTGGTAAGCCGCTGGTGATCGAGAAGGTGGAGGTGGCGCCGCCACAAGCGATGGAGGTTAGGGTTAAGATCAAGTACACTTCGCTTTGCCACACCGATCTTTACTTCTGGGAGGCTAAGGCAATTTCTCTCTTCTTTAGCCTTTTGAATTGTTTACTACTTCTGTGACCTTATTAATTTCTTCTAGTAATTACACGAGTAAATCTTAGTTATTTGTGGCTGTTTGGATACAAATAGGTTTTAATTCTGGTAGGATTTAGTGCAGCGAAATTTGAGAGGATTTAAACATGGCAATTACGGGGGTAACTAATTCAGGGTAAATTGTTTGACAGACTATTGGTTTTAGGATTTTTGATTTCTGAGAGATGGGAATTTTTAAATCCATAAAAACTTATGTATAGTGGGGTTTGTAATGTCTTGAATTTAATAAATAATGGAGCTGCAATGAGATATATTAAAGCGGTAGGATTTGAAATCGTCAAAATTCACTACAAATTAATCTTGTTTAAATCATGTCTAAAATTGGTAAAAATAAATAAATAAATCCCATTATTGTTAAAGAGAATCATATTAACTTTTTGGATTATGTTTCAATATATTCTCGGCTTAGTTGGATAAAGGAGTTTGTGATATGGCAATTAAAGGAATTTTTATCATTAATACTTTGATTTTATTGGAAAATAATTAAGTGGGAGTAGGTAGAGCCTGCTTTATTGGGATTTGCATGTTATGAGACCCACTTTCTTTATATCTATATTGGATATGATCGTTTCAAATTTGCAATTTTCTTATGTTATATGGGAGTTATTTGAAAAAATTAAGGTCAGTCATATTTTAATTGTATAAATTTACATAATGTTGATTTGCATATGGTACATTAATAACAAATATTTTTTTTGTAAAATTGTATAATATAAAAGCAATACCTTAAACATTTATGTGATTAGAAGAACAATTATCATTGTAAATGAGACATAAATTTCCTCAATACCTATTATAATTTTATGGATAAAATATAAATTCAAAATATTTTGTTGTATAAGTCAACAAAAAAATCTTAAGACAAACTAAACATGCAGATAGTAATATTAATAAATTCTAACAATATTGTTCTCTTCTTTCAGGGCCAGAATCCCTTATTTCCTCGCATTTTTGGCCACGAAGCTGCAGGGTAAGTTTGCTTACTCAAATGAGTTTATATCAAGCTAGTAGAATGCTAGATTTATATATATATATATATGAAAGCAATCTAGTTTGTGTTATTTTGAAACTTAAAATGGTTCTAATTGTGTTGTTATATTTCCAAAAAGAGTTTTTGTTTCTTTCGCCAAATCTTTCTTTATTTGAGCTGAAGAACAGTATGAAAAACCCTAGAACTTGATGATAATAATATCAAGGAGCATTTGCATACATACCACCAAGTTCCTATGTATTTACATATCTAACACCTAAACTTTATCTCTTATATTTATACCACCAAAAGTTTTCATGTCCCATCAAAAACACCATTAATTTAATTTTTAAAAAGTGAAATACTTGTTTTCATTCATAGGTAAGGTGACATCCATGTAAAAATAGAAGTTTAAGGGCTTTGCTTGGCTGCAAGTAGAATTTAATGTAAGTTGGATTTAGTAAATCCGTAAATTCATAAATCCACCCATCCTTAGTAAATTCAGATTTCGGGTGATTCGAAGGCAAAATTGGATTTACTAAATCCAAAAATTCTTAAATCCATGGAACTGAATTTTGTTGTTTGGCTGGATTTAGAAATTCTTTGATAACTCCTATTAAATGCCTCTACCAAATAGCCCCGAAATGTTAGATATGTAAATACATAGGAATTGGGAGGTATGCATGTAAATCTTCCTAACATCAAACATTCCATCTTTTTCCTCTTAAATCACTTTAAAATAGCATGTTTATTTGTTCTTTACAGCATCGTGGAAAGTGTTGGCGAAGGCGTGACAGATCTCAAGGAAGGAGACCATGTTCTTCCTGTATTCACAGGAGAATGCAAGGAGTGCGTACATTGTAAATCAGAAGAGAGCAATATGTGTGATTTGCTCAGGATTAATACTGATAGAGGTGTAATGCTAAGTGATGGAAAATCAAGATTTTGTGCAAGGAACACCCCCATCAACCACTTTTTAGGAACTTCCACGTTTAGTGAATACACAGTCATTCATGTTGGTTGTCTTGCCAAGATCGAGCCATCTGCTCCTCTCGACAAAGTTTGTGTTCTTAGTTGTGGGATTTCCACAGGTAATTGCACGATTACTTGTAGCTATTTTTTTAATTTTATTTCAAAGTGTTTACAAGCATACCACCCAGTTCTCATATATTTGTGTATTGAACTCCTAAACTTTCATTTTTGCACACTTGAATTTCTTACATCACATCAAAAATAGCACTGTCCCTAACTTTTTAAAAGTGAAACACACCTTCTCATGCATAAGTTTTTGATAAATGTTAATATCAAATCTTAGGTGTTGGATATGATCCATAAGAACTGTTTGGTATATACATAAATTTCCCTTTTACTTCTAATCATTTCCCTCAAGTTTTTTGGGACTGTTTTGTCTACAAGATTTAGTAAATCCCGTGAATCCCTATTTAGGTTTGATGCAGAATGAGCATGTTGTATTTTGAATGCAGGGGTGATGAAAATCTGTTATTTGGATTGAAGAAAATGGAATGCAGAGTAAAATTTTGAGTTTTAAACCCATTCTCTAGTTCATTTCTAACGTATTCCGAATTTGCCGGATTTAGTACATTTTTAGAAGATTAGAATATGACTACTTTTTTGCATGAAAACTATTAAGTTAACTTAATCATGATAAATTGTTTGATTATTTGTTTCAAAATCTAAAATGTGAGGATAAATTTTTTAATCTGTTAAATCTCATGAATGAAGGGATTTAACAAATAACAATATTAAATGACATTTATCAATTAAGTCGGATTTCTTTTTTTTTTTTTTTTTTTTTTTTTTGCCTGGATTTAAGCAAATTCTTGTAAATCTTTTCTAAATCCTGCCTGAAAAAGGGAATTATGTTGGAAGAAATATGAATATAGCTTATAAAATTTAGACATTCTTGCAGGTTTGGGGGCAACACTCAATGTAGCAAAGCCAAAAAAGGGCTCCAGTGTAGCCATTTTTGGTCTTGGAGCTGTGGGTCTTGGTGTAAGTAATTTAACTTATTACTTATCATCTTATTATAAATTATTGCCTAAATTTATGTCAGAGTGATCATTTTAATTTCTTCAGGCAGCAGAAGGTGCAAGAATTGCTGGAGCATCTCGAATTATTGGTGTTGACTTTAACCCAAACCGATTTGAGGGAGGTAACTCACTAACCTGTTAAGTCTCTTTTGCCTATTATTATTATTATTATTATTATTATTTAGGAATTTTTACATACACACCACTCAATTTGTATGTATTTACATATCTAACATCTAAACTTTAATATTTACGTATATGCCAACTAATCTATACATGAAAATGTGTATTTCACTTTTAAGAAAGTTAATATTATTAATATCATCATATTAACTTTTTTTAAAAGTGAAATCCACATTTTCATGTATAGGTGAGGTGGCAATTATGTAAATATTAAAGTTTAGGTTTATATAGGTAAAATATAACAATTTGGTGGAATTTATGCAATTACCCCTATTATTTATGTATCTTTTACTTCTCTTTGTGCCATTTAGTTATTCTAACCGCAATTTTTTCACTCTAATTTACAGCAAGAAAGTTTGGACTCACCGAGTTTTTGAATCCCAAGGATTATGAAAAGCCAATACAAGAGGTGTGTGTGGAGTATTGGGGAATTTATTTATATCACACAATTCTTATGAATCTATATATCTAACACCCTAAAATTTAATATTTACTTATATAACACTTCAGTGCCATAACCACATCAAAACATATGCATGGAAAGGTGTATTTTCCTTCAAAAAAAAAATTAGTATTAGCAGTTTTTTTGGTTTTGATACTAATACTTTGAGTGTTATATAAATAAATATTATTTTTTTTGGCATTTGATATGTATGTTTGTGTGTGTAAGAATTATGTGTTATGTTTATAAATTCCCTTGGAAGTATTTTGGTTAAATACTTCGTTTGCTTTTATTATTCTGAGACTAACCTTACTCCATTAATGGCGCTTCTCGTGAGCTTAAACAGGTCATTGCCGAAATGACTAATGGCGGAGTTGACCGAAGCATCGAATGCACCGGCAATATCGATGCCATGATTTCTGCATTTGAATGTGTACATGATGTATGTTAATTAAGGAGTATATTTTAATTTTGCCAGATTTACATACCTCCCACTTAATCTCTATGTATTTACATATCTATCACCCTAACTTCAATTTTTACAGGCATGGCACCTTAGCTATGCATGAAAATGTGTATCTTACTTTTTAAAAGTTAAATTAGTGATATTGAAAAATTTTGGTGGCATAGATGTAAATAGTAAAGTTCAGGTATTAGATATGTAAATACACAGTAATTTTTTTATTTTTTATTTTATAGAAAACCCCCTTGAGATAAATTTTAATGACAGGGCTGGGGCGTTGCTGTGCTGGTGGGAGTGCCCAACAAGGATGCCATGTTCATGACAAAGCCTATAAATGTGTTGAATGAGAGAACTCTGAAAGGAACATTTTTTGGCAACTACAAGCCAAGGACTGACCTTCCTTCTGTTGTTGACATGTACATGAAGAAGGTAACTTTCAAGATCTTTTTGTTGTTCATTCTGTTGGGAAATATGCGAAACCTTTTTAAATATAGAGCAAAAATAAAGAACATATATATTTGTATGATCAATGTAATTAAATATAAGAATTTCAAGCATTTTTGTACATAGGTTCATCAGGTGAAGATTTCGCCATAATTTGGTTGTAGAGGATTACAAGCTTAATTTTTCTGATTCATTTTTATTAATGAAAATTTTAGCGGAATAAAAACAATGTAGGATTGCATGCATGTCATTCAATTCCAATGTTTTTAAACATCTAACACCTAAATTTCAATTTTTACATGCACACCCCCATTACCTAGACATAAAAATACATTTCACCTTTTAAAATTTAAATTTGTGGTATTTTGGATGTGCTATGAAAGATTTGGTTGGTTTAAATGTAAAAAATTAATGTTTAGATATTAGATATGTAAATACATAGGATTTATGTAAAAATGTAATGAAACATTCGACCCGTAAATGTAAGGTATCTTTTCGTAGGGACAAAATTAGGCTCCATATGACCGATCAAGTCTTCATAAAAACGTCAATAAGTTTCTTCTTAGGATAAAAAAAAATAAAATAGAAAGATTTAGATGCACACCACTCAATATTTGCATATAACACCTAAATTTTTAATTTTAGCATACATGCAACCTTACCTATGTATGAGAAGGCATCTTTCACTTTTTAGAGTGATACTTTTTAAATGATATTAAAGATTTATATAATATAAATATAAAAAACTAAAATTTTGTTGTTAAATATGTAAATTTATAGGAATTGGGTGGTATGTATGTAAATGCTGCTAAGATATAACCTCTCATAACTCAAAACGATCTAAATATTCAATAAATTTGCTGAGATTATAAAGTTTAATGTGCAGGAATTAGAAGTGGAGAAATTTATCACCCACAGGGTAACTTTTTCTGAAATCAACAAAGCATTTGATTTGATGGTGAAGGGCGAAGGTCTGCGTTGCATCATCAGTATGGAGGAGTAGAAGAGCTGCTTAATAATTATCATTTAACTTCTTATGTTTAGAGAATAATTAGGGAGGTCTTAAGCAATGGTTGAGCAGTGATTAGCTTTGCTATTTACATGCCCCCATGACATTATTGCAATAATATGTTTTTGTATTAGCATTGAGAATTACTATATTAATAATAGGTAATACTTTATTTTATTTTATTTTATTTTTTGATAATGTGTCTTTTACTTATTGGTTATTATGAATTCTCAATCTTTGTGGAAATTGTGATTTACTATATATATATATATATATATATATATATATATATATATATATATATATATTAGTGCTTAATAATCTTATAAGTTTGAGCTAACCCTTGATTTAACTGGTTAGTTCGTGGGCTAAGTAGTTTAAAAAGTATTAATAAAAAATATACTTAAAACGTATTAAAATTTAGGAATTTAAGCTCATTTTTTAAGTGTATAAAATGTTCATTATTTAGTTCCTGATTTGACTGGTTATTTCGTGTGCCAAGTAGTTCAAAAGTATTAATATATCCATATATATGAGGAGAAGCTAATATCATAACCACAGAATGATCAAATTAACTCACAAGAACAGATGCATCTAGAATGAAAAAAAAAATATTAAATAAGTTTTATTTGATAAATAAAATATATACTAAAGATGAGTGAAAAACAGAAAATAATGAAAAAAAAAAAAAAAAATGCCCCGATGCACAACACATTAGATGAAAATAAAATAAAATAATCTCAAATTGCACTTTCTGAGCTCATGCATTCTAATAATATCAACCACAACAAACCTTTATCCTTGCGTCCTATTTAGTGTCATATTTTCATTTAATTTTAATAAATTAGGATCATTTTTTATACAATATGCTCAAGACATTCTAGGCCTACATTCCCCGTTCTTAATATAAGTCGAATCTAAAACATTTACTCTTCTAATCGGATCATCAGATGTGCAACATTTAATTTGACCAAACCATCTAAGACTACTTTAATCTTGTCCATCACGGGCACTACACTAACCCTATCACGGATATATTGATTCCGCATTTTGTCTTTAAGTATAAAGGCACTCATCCACCTAATCACCCATCTCGGCAACAATTAACTTAATTTTATGCACTCTAATATGAGTTTTTAGATGTTACGCAAATACATAAGAATTGTGTGGTTCATGTCAATGCCCGGTTTTTTAACAACAAACTCAAGTGCTCGCAGAAAATAACTAAACTCTCTACTACTGCATAATCATCAAAAGCAATAAATACTCCCAATAACAAATAGCAACAAAATAAACTGCAACCAGAAAAATTTCGTCATTCAAACAAAGTAGCAGAACAAACTCAAACCTCTTAGTGTTAAAAGTCACCAAATGTTAAAGATTAGATTGGTATGCATGTAAATATGAATTTTTAGGTGTTAGAAATGTAAATTTATAAGAATTGTGTAGTACTTATGTCAGTGCCCCTTTTTTTTTTTTAGATCAAACTCAAGTTCTCGTTGGAAAAAAAAAAACTAAATTCTGTACTACTGCCAAATCATCAACAGCAATAAATTCTCCCAAAACATAGAAACACAACGAACTCTGGAAGCAGAAAATTTAAGTTGCAGAATAGTAGAAAAAATCCTTTCAAATACAAACTCTTAGTGTTATAACTCGCCGAATCCAATAAGAAACAAACAGAGAAACACAAATTAAAGATACTCAAACCAAGAAAAACTCACCTAAAGAGTTTCCAAACCTCATTTCCACTAAACCATTAAACCAATAAGCTCAATACCTTCGAGGCCCACGATCCAAAAACCTTCCCGACGGGCACTCATAAGCAAGGTGGCCGCGGCCCCCGCAGTTATGACAAATCATCATCGGTGTCACACAATCCCTGCTAATATGGCCAAGTTGATTACAGCTCCGGCATACGACATCCCGGAAACCGCCGCTGCCACGGTAGAAGCCGCCCCCGCCGCCGCCTCGGTCACCCCCGATGGCATCAGCCTTAGGGCACAGACGAGCGACGTGGCCCGATACATTGCAGAGGTTGCAGACGGGTTCGTTAGAGCAATCTCGAGCGAGATGGCCGGTTTTGCGGCAGTTGTTACAGGCTTTCTCGTTCGTGCAATCGACAGCAATGTGGCCCTGCTTGTAGCAGTTGTTGCATAGACGGAGATCACCGGGCGGGAGTTGGGGGTTGGGGCAGTCACGGGCGCGGTGTCCGGATTTTCCACAGGTGTGGCAGATGCCTTCGTTGGGGCATTGGCTGGCTACGTGGCCGGGCTCCTTGCAGTTCCAGCAGAGGGCTTTGGTGGAGCACTCAGCAGCGATGTGGCTGGGAGAAGAGGAAGAAAAGAGAGGTTGGTGGGATAACATTTAGTTTCTTTTGGGTGGTTTTGAGATAACTTCAAGTTTTACACATATGTCAACTTACCAACCTACCGATGCATTGAAAAGATGGACTTCACTTTCTAGAAGTTAAAATTATGATATGTTTTATGTGATCTGAACATTTGGGCAATATTAACGTAAAAAAGTAGAGTTTAGGGTGTTAGATATGTAAATATGCAGGAATTGGGTGGTATGCATGCAAATGCCCACTCTTTTGGAAGATTTACATACTATACCGCTTAAATCCTAGTATTTATATATCTAACACCAAAATTTCAATTTTTCCCAGCGTGGCCTCTTACCTATGCATGAAAAGATGTATTTCACTTTTAAAAGTTACAATGGATATGAAAGATATGCATGGTATAAATGTACAAAGTAAGGTCTAGGTATGAGATATGAAAGATTTAGGTGGTATAATTGCCGCAACTCTTTGAAGAAAGCAGGTATTGCTGTTTCTAAGGGTATGTCTCGGACACAGTTGCAGTTCTGTAAAAATTGTTGTATTATGTGATTTTTTTTTTAAACTGTTATGGCTAATTGGCTATTATAATTTTTTTGAGAAGTTTACATACATATACCACCCAATTCATATGTATTTACATATCTTACACCTAAACTTCACTTTTCACATTCTGCCAAAATGTTCATAATCATATCATAATCTTCACTATTTTAACTTTTAAAATGTGAAATTCAGTTTTGCATGCATAGGTAAGGTCGCATATTTATGTAAAAATTGAAGTATAGGTGTTATGTAAATACGTAGGAATTAAGTGGTATGTATGTAAAAATTCCTTTTTATCCTAATTTGACAAAAAAAATAGTAAACTTTCTTGCAATTACGGCTCTTAATAAAAATTTCTGAAAAGCAACAAACAAAATTATAGCCAAAAAGGGAGGTTTACATACATACCATAATTTTTATGTATTTACATATCTAACACCAAAAGTTAGCTCTTTACACTTATATCGGTGTTATAAACCTATTGCATGAAAAGGTGTATATCACTTTTAAAAAGATAGTAATGAATGTTAAAGATTTGAGTCGTATGAGTGTAGATATGATTGTTTAGGTTCTAATATGTAAATACATAGTAATTGTGGTGTATGTACCTAAATTTCCCAAAAAAATGATTGTCCAAAAAGCAAACTTATCCTAAATGAGACCTTTTTTTTTACTTAACAAATAATTGTCACAGTTCTGTCAGATTTTGCTTTTCTCAAAAATTTTGGCGGGGAGGGGCTTTCTACAGCCAAACCTATAAGAGAAAAATACACATCACCTATAAAAAAATAAAAAAATTTGCCTCACCTGCAACAAATTTCGCAACCAATTTTACAAACAACTACTCAGCCACCTCAAACTGAACCATACTTCGAAACAAATTGCATAAAAGAAGAAAGTAATGATTTAGTTAAGGCCCAGCATAATTCTGCAATATTTTAAAAGAAAAAATTTATAAAAAAATGGCCAAGACAATGAAATAGAATTTTTACCCAGGAAGACCGCAATTGTTGCAGACTGCCACGTTAGGACATTCTCTAGCATAATGTCCAGGCCTCTTGCAGTTCATGCAGAGTTCTGGTCTCCTGGAAACAAAGATCAAGTGAGAAAATATCACTACCAACCGTATAAGAGTTTATTTTATACATGCGGAAGTTTTTAAAAAAGGGAAATTTACACCTAGCACACAATTCTTATGTATTTACATATCTCACACCTAAACATTCATATTTACAAACCTAGCACTTTGGTGCTTAATAACTATGCATGAAAAAGTGTATTTCACTTTTAAAAGGTGAAAAGTAGTGTTATTTTTATGTGATATTAAGGCTTTGAGTGTTATGCGTGTATATATGAAAGTTTAGGTATGAGATATGTAAATACATCAGAATTGTGTGCTATTTATGTAAATGCACCAAATAAAAAGAAAGATTCACATACCTAGCACCCAATTCTTATGTATAAATGAAAGTGTATTTCCACTTTTTAAAAGTGAAATAAACTTTCATGCATAGTTATTGAGCACCTGAGCCCCAAAGTTCTATGTTTGTAAATATGAAAGTTTAGGTACGAGATATGTAAATACATAAAAATTGAGTACTATGTATGTAAATGCCCAAAAAAAAAAGAAAGCAGTTTAGGTATGAGATATGTAAATACATAAAAATTAAGTGCTATGTACGTAAATGCCAAACAAAAAAAAAAGAAAGATTCACATACCACTCAATTCTTATGTATTTACCATATCAAACAACTACACTTCAATTTTTATATATATGAAACCTTACTTTGCATGAAAAGGTGTGTTTCACTTTCTAAAAGTTAAAATAGTTGTATTTTTTTATGCGCTATAAAAGATTTGGTCGGAACAAATCTAAAATTTAGGGGCTAAATATGCAAATAAATAAGAATTGGGTGGTATGTATGTAAATGTCCAAAAAAAAAGAAATAAATAAATAAAAGGTATGATAAGGCTTAGGATATGAAGAAAACTATTGTAAAATCTCAATAAAATTTAAAGGTGCGTTACATTAAAAAAAATAATCAATTTTTTACTGATAAACATTATGAACATCAGTTTATTGTAAGAAAAAACAAATACCAACAACAGATATAATCATATGATTAGCATATATAAAAATAGAAAACAAACGATTACAAAAATAACATCTAAACTCTAAATTTTCAATTTTTACGTACATACCACCTTACCAATGCATGAAAAGGTGCATTTCACATTTTAAATGTTAAAATGGTAGTATTTTTTGTGATATAAATGTAAAAATCTCTTAGATATGTAAATACGTAGTAATTGAATGGTATCCATTTAAATGCCCCTAAATTCCTTCGAATTAATAGGATCGTTTGAGTTGAGCTTTCCCAAAATAGGAACATCTTTCGGTATTTGCAGCACAGGTTGTTTCAACTTAAACGCAGAGCTGTAAGTTTCACTGATATTTACAACCCTCACAGAAAAAAGATCACAATGATAAAAACCCTCCTCAAAATACTTCAGTATAAACTTTCTAGATGGTGCCCAACACATAGATTACTTGTGGAACCAATAAATTTTAGGAAGATTTACATGATATCATTCAATTCTTATGTATTTGCATATCTAAATCCTAAACCTCAATTTTTGAAATGCATACCACCTTACCCATGCATAAAAAGGTGTATTATACATTTTAAGAGTTAAAACAGTTATATTTTTTATGTGTAACCAATAGTTATATCTTTTATTGATTACTTGTGTAACCAATAAATTTAGGAAGATTTAAATAATACCACTCAATTCTTATGTAGTTACATATCTAACACCTACACCAATAAATTTATAATACCACCTTACCAATGCATGAATAGGTGTATTTTACTTTTTAAGAGTTAAAATAGTTATATTTTTTATGTGATATGAAAGATTTGGGTGATATAAATGTAAAAAAGCAAAGTTTAGGTGTTAGATATGTAAAGACCTAGGAATTGGGGGGTATGTCTGTAAATGCCCCTAAATTTCATAACCAAGGGACAAAGCAAAATTAAAGATAACAACGATTTCCAAAGTGAATGATAAACTATCAAAATTTAAAGCAAATTAAAGTAAAAAGTTATCTCAATAAAGTTGTTTCATGGCTTTATCGAGAGAGTAAAAGCCAAATCGATTTAAAATATCAGAAAGCAGGGATTAACCTAAAATGAAACCTTAGATTGCACAGCTTATTAATTGCTACAAACTTAACCAATACCATGATTCGAACAGTAATTCAGAATTGTTTCGGTGGTTGCATGATTGAAAGGTTGGTTGAAACTCTTGAAAAAGCTAAATTTTACTTACAAAAATTGTAAGATGATTCGATGAGAAACTTTTACCACACAACATTTGGTGTGATTATGGATAAAATATCCTAATATGGCGTTATGAAATTTTATAGTTAGTTCCATTAAAAAATATTGCCATAGAAAATTTAGATGTCTAAAAATAGAGATAAATTAATAAGGAGAATAGGTGGTTCGAGGGGAAGATACAAATGGTTATGGAAAAAAGAAAATTGTTTTAAAAGAGTGAGTAGCCGATGTTGGATGCGAATATTGCCTACAATGAAAATAAGAAAATTAAAAGCATCCCATCTAATGGGGAAAGCAAAAGCTTCTAAAAGATACATAATAGGAACTTCTTAAAATTTAAGAGGATTGAACAGATGAACAATTTAATTTTTTATTAAAGTTTCGAGCACTCAAATCACAACTCGACCCTTAACGAAGTCCTAAACATTTTTTTTTAATGCAACTCTAAGACATTTTATATATAATTTTTCTTCATGTAATGCAAATTAATTGGAAACATGAGAGTCACGCTTACAATCTACTAATTAATAGGAACCACATTGATAAAAACTCTATTACGAACAGACATTTCCATGTTAGCTGAAACTTACCACCGATCTTTTGGCGGGCTAAACTCACCCACACGAAAGTTTGGGGTCAAACTAACTTGTCATGTGCTTGAACTATCTGTGTTTGTTACAGTTTGAGATTTTGTTTTGACTGTCAAATGGGCTTCTTCCAATCCTTCAAGTTTTTCTCGTCATAACTGGACATTCTGTTACGGAGAATTCGCCAAGAAGGATGTCAACGCACATATGACCATCCCAAACAAAGCAGGAATAGGATTGATCTTTAGAAACCCTAATCGAGAAATGTTAAGATTCATCACCTGTCAGAGTCATGTACCAATAATAAAGCAAAGTACAAAACTCTAATCACTGGTTTGAATTTAACTATCTTGATGGAAATTAAAAAGATTATAATTTTTATAGACTCAATTGATAATCAACTAATTTTTTAGGACTTACAAGATCATTAAACCCAAGATTCATTAGAATCATCAATGTACCACGAAATTTCTTGAGCAAATACTAAGCATCATCTTATATCAAATACCTCGTGGTAGTAATACCATTGTGCATGCTTTCAAAAGACTGCTAAAGAGCTAATTGGCTTGGAAGAAGAATCTAACTTAGTTGAAGTCTAATGTTGTTGGGTCCTCTCCCTAATTGATATGGAATATATATATAAATTAAAGCCCAAAGATCAAGTGGAATTCCACAACTGCACAAGAGGAATCTTCAGGCTGGAGACGACCTTCCGTAGACTAATTACGAGACGACAAACTTCCCGAAGACAAGTCTCTCGCACACCAAATCAAATTGAGAGCACTATCTTTTACCCTCTTAGATACTGCACTCTACAGAAGTTCTTTCAATTATATGTGATAACGTTGTTTGAATAAGCAGGAAGCCCAAAAGATTGTTAAAGAGGGGCACTCTGGATTATGCGGTGCCCACCATTCTGGCCCTAAAATGAAAACTAAGGCCCTGTTTGGGGCAGCTTATTTGGTGCGGTGCATTTTGAAAACGCGCACAGACTCGTTTGGATAAACTATGTTTTGACATTTTTTTTAAAAAGTTGCATTTTCAAATCGCTAAAATCAGTGTTTTCACACCATTCCTAGCTAGGTGCAGAGGCAGGGCATCTTTCTAGCTACAGTCTGGCTATTTCAAAAAAAGAAAAGTTGCAATAGTCATTGTAGTTTATTAATAAGCAAATTATTTTTCAGCAGCTTACTAATAACCAGATAATTTTTCAGCGGCTTACTAATAAGCTGCAGCTGCCCCAAACAATCTGTAAGATTAAAAAAATGTGATATTACTGGTCAACAATGATCAAACTGTTCAACACTGCCATCACTGTCAAGTCATGGTATAGTTCTACATCAACCACCAAACATACTATATTGAACAATAGCTTAATGACCTTTCGAATGTTGGACACAGATAATATAAGACATATTGATCATCCTCCATCCAAAACGCAAAGACTTATATTGGTAACAACGAACTACTCGAAATGGGCGGAAGGCATTGCTCAATGAGATGTGAAAGCAAATCATATACTACAATTTTTTGAGAACTAAATCGTTTATAGGTTTAGCATCTCTCACTCAATCATATCGAACAATGGTCCTGCCTTTTAAGAATATCAAAATCAATAATAATGCAAGGCAACATAATATTAACTTATGATACTCAACGATCTACAATCATCACACAAATGAATTAACTGAAGCTTTCAACAAAACACTAGTACAGATTTTGAAAAAGATATTTGAAAAGAATAAACGACAATGGCATGAGCATTTGGTGGAAGCTCTGTTGGCTTACCGAACTACATAGAGAACCCCAACTCAATTTATTCAATTTTTGCTAGTCTATGAGTTTGAAGTCATGCTTCCCCTAAAAATTCAACTTCCCTCATTAAGAATTGCCACCTGCTTGACAAATCCTCCAAAACTGAATGCCCACTTATGATGAGAAGAATTTGAAGGATTGAAAGAAACTTGTTTGATGACCAAACAAAATCTCAAACTCTACCAAACATAGGATAGTTCAATCACAAAACAAGTTAGTACAACCCAAACTTTCCATGTGATTGAGTTGGTTTTAGTCCTTAAAAATCAATTTTAGCCCATTGATCAATTGTAAACCAGCATGGGAAGGTTCGTTCGTTGTAGAGAAATTTTATCAAAGTAGGTTTCTATCAATTAGTAGACTGTAAAGATGAATGTCTCGTGCTTCCTAAGTCTAAGGGTGTTACATTCAAAGAAAATATGTTTAGGACTTGATTCCAGGTCGAGTTGTCATTAAGCCTTCGAAACATAAATGAAAATTTGAATTGTTCATTTGTTTAATCAAAAATCAGATTTATGTTGAATTGATTTCAATCAAGTTATAATAAAATATTGTTTATCATAAGTCATTGCACCATGCGATGCTCCAATTTATCTTATGTTGGGTTTATATCAAACAAGGTTAAAATTGTAAATTCTCAAGTTAAGCTTCCATAATAGTTTAGGAGATGCCATTTGCCATATGATGTAGTAGACAAACTATACATTGCATTTCTGTCAACTATTGTTTCCTCTTATAAACATCAACTTGGCATTTATGAGTAAATTGATACAACTATCACACCATTTAAATGTTCATAAATCCCAAAAAAATAAAAACAATGTACAGTGCATCACCAAATTATCAAAAATTATCTAACAATGATGCAACACAACTAATTTGCGTATCTTATGATTTTATGTATCGATATATAATAGCTTTTAGGCCGAACTTTAACATAAGAAACTAATACAAAGCTATTAGATGAAGATTTCATCACTACACACTAATTCTTAGAAAACTGCAAATAGGCCAATGTGCTCAATCCAAATTTGGAATCAAAGCATATAAACAAGCCATCTTTTACTTTGGCAAGGAAAATGCCCATAACAAATCCTATAAGTTCTAAATATTCAACTTTACTTTTAATGTTAAGATATCAAAAAAAAAATGGACAAAGATTTCAACCACATTATGGATTTATTTATTAGTTCATGAAAGATGATTCAATACTAAAAGGTGAAGTTAGAATCGAAAATGTGATTTATTAAAACACCCAAGCATAAAGTAACCACTATTTCAGAAATAAACAACTACAATTTTCTAATGTCATATAATTTCAACAATATATACCTCAAGAGCATAAGAATATTTCATTATAGCAACATATAATAAAGAAAGACTACCTACAAAAGTAAATGTGCCGTAAAAAAAGAAAAATTTACATGTAGCACACAATTCTTATGTATTTACATATCTCACACCTAAACTTCCATATTTAAATACATAGCACTTTGGTGCTTAGAACTTATGCATGGAAAAATGTATTTGACTTTTAAAAAGTGATAATAAGTCTATTTTTTATGTGATATTAAATATTTGGGTGTTGTATGTGTAAATATGAAATTTTAAATGGGAGACATGTAAACACATAAGAATTGTGTGCCATGTACGTAAATTCCCCAAAAAGATATTAGGAAAAGCGAATCAACATAAAAAGTATAAATGGCAATAATTAGCTTCCATGGTAATAAAACTTAATTATACAAACAATTAAAAGAAAAAAACCTGAAGTTGCGGCGAGAGTCCCTTTTGTACGGAGCATCACGATACGACGAGCGTTCGGAGCGGATTTTCCGATCCCTCGGCGGGCTGCGGCCACGC
>NW_018165431.1:69037-84291 GCF_001263595.1 Phalaenopsis equestris
AGAAAGAGAGAGAAAGAGAGAGAAAGAGAGTGTTAGAGAGGGATAGGGGAGAGAGAGACAATGAGAGTGAGTAAAGTGGAGAAAACAAATAGATTCAAAGAATGAAAAGATAGAGAGAAAGAGGGGTGTGAGTAAAAGAGGGTGGGACTACAAAAGATAGATAGAGAGATACCTAGGAATGATGGCGAGAAGAGAGAGACCAAGAGAGAGAGTAAGAGAGAGGGAGAGGCAGGGAAATAGAAAGAAACATTAACAAAGACAAGAGAGAATAGAGATAAGAGAGATAGGGAGAGGGAGGGATAAAGAGGTAAAGAGAGCGAAGGAGGGAAAGGGGGATGAAGATAGGAAGGGAGAGAGAGAAGGATAAAGATAGAGTGATGAGACATGGAGGGGAGAGGGAGAGAAAGGACTAAAGTAACGAAACTAGAAAGAAGGAAAGGAGGGCAGAAAAGAGAGAAAGTGAGTGAGAGATGGAAGAGGAAAGAGATTGAAAGAGAAAGAAAGTAAGAGAGGTAAAGAGAGAAAAAGAAAATGGGAGAGATAGAGAGTGATAGTGGGGAAAGGAGAGCTGAGTAGAAAGAGAAGAGATAGAGAGAGAAATGGGAGAGTGAGGATGAACAGAATGAAGGGTCAAACAGAATGAAGGAGAGTGAGGGAGAGAGAGTGTGAGTTGGGAAGGGAGGGAGAGAGTATAAGAGAGGGAGAGAGAGATACAGGGAGGGATGAAGAGAGGTAGAGAGAGTGTTAGTGGGAGAGAGGGAAAGATTGAGGTAAGATGAAGAGAGAGAGTTAGAAAGGGAGAGAGATAGATAGAGATTGCTAGAGAGGGGTGTGGAAGGGATGAGAGAGAGCAAGAGCAACTGAGGGAGTGTAAGTGAGAGAGTGCAAGAAATGAAATTAGAGAAAGAGAGATATAGAGACAAGAGAAAGTGAAAGAAAGATAGAAATAGAGCGAAAAAGGGAAAGAAAAAAGAAAGAAAGAGAGTAAAAAAGGAGAAGAAAGATTGAAAAAGGTCGAGAGGGAATGAGTGAGAGAAACTGTATGAGAGATCATTGGGAGAGTAGAGATGGGAGGGAGAGGAAAGGAGATAAAGAGGGGGAAAAAGGGAAGTAGGGAAGGAGTGTTTGGCGGTTGGAATGAGGGAGAGATAGAGAAAGAGACAGAGACGGGGAGAGAGGGCATAAAAGAGAGAGATATGGTGAGCGAGAGAAAAAGTGAGTGACAGAGAGTGAGAGAGTCATAGAGAGTGAGAGAGAAGATAAGAGAGATAGAACAAGAGAGTGGTAAAAGAAGAGGAGGGAAGGAGAGTGAGATAACGAGATAAAGGATGTGAAAGATGGAGAGATCATAAGGAGAGTAGGGATGGGAGGGAGAGGGAAATAGAGAGAGGAAAGGAGATAAAGAGGGGGAAAAATGGAAGTAGGGAAGGAGTGTTTGGCGGTTGGATTGATGGAGAGATAGAGAAAGAGACAAAGAGTGGGAGAGAGGGCATAAAAGAGAGAGATATGGTGAGCGAGATAGAAAAAGCGAGTGACAGAGAGTGAGAGAGTCATAGAGAGTGAGAGAGAAGATAAGAGAGAGATATAGCAAGAGAGTGGTAAAAGAAGAGGGAGGGAAGGAGAGTGAGATAATGAGATAAAGGATGTGAAAGATGGAGAGATCATAGGGGGAGTAGAGATGGGAGGGAGAGGGAAATAGAGAGAGAAAAGGAGATGAAAAGGGGAAAAAAAGGGAAGTATGGGTAAGAGAGATTGAGAATATGGGTTAAGGAGATTGAGAGATTGAGAGAGAAAGTGTAAAGAGGTTTGAGATCGACAGAAAGAGGGAGGTGAAGGGAGGATGATCAAGAATGTAATTAAGGAAAAAAGTAGAGGGAGCGAGTAAGGGAGAGAGAGACTGAGAGAAAAATAAAGAGAGAAGAGATTAAGGAAAAAATAGAGAGAAAGAGATATGGAGTGAGAGTGAAAGTGAAATCAAAGAGATATAGAGAGAGCGTGAAAGAAATAGAAGGAGAAGAGGAGGAAAGAGAGAGCAAGAGAGACTGAGAAAGACTGTAAAAGTGTGAAAGATAAGGAGAGAGAGGGACGAATGGGAGAAGGAGGAAAAAGCAGTGTGAGATGCTTGAAAGAAACTGAGAAATAATTAGAGATAGATGAGAAAAGAGAGTTATTATGAGAGAGGGGATAACTTGAGGGAGAGAAGAGAGCAATATTGGGAGAAATAAGTATAGAACATAGATTTATATAGAGATTGAGAGAGGGAATGGGTGAAAAGATAAACATAGAGGGGGTGGCTGTGAAGGATTTAAGAGGGAGAGAAAGGGAGCTAGAGTGGGAGAGAGACTGCGTCAGAGAAATAGAGAGAGAATGGAGACTGAGGGAAGATAGGGCAAAAATGATTCAATGAATAAGCAAGAGATGGAGGGAGAGCAATAAAATGAGTAAAGATAGAAAGATTAAGAAAGAGGGATAGAAAGAGAGTAACAAAAAACAAATTTATAGAGAAAGCAAGATTGAGAGAGCGATAGAGAGAGGGAGGGAGGGAGTTAGTGTGAGAGTAATAATGAAGAGATGAGAGAGAGTGATAGAGAAATAGATAGAAGAAAGAGTGAGGGAGGAGAGAGGAAGTGAGATGTAGTGCGAGAAAACACATGAGAGAAAGGGATAGAGGGATAGAATGAGCAAGAGATAAGCGGAACTGAAGAGTGAGTAAGTGACAGAAAGGGAGAGGGCGGGAGCGAAAGTGATTAAAAAGAGAGACATATTTTAGTGAGAGAGGGAATGAAAGGGAGAGAGAATGTGTGTGTGGGTGTGTGTGTAAGAAAAACATAGAGAGAGAAGAGTGAGTGAGGGAAGATTAATTGAAAGAGTATGAGGGAATGTAGAGTGTGAGTGAGAGGGAGAATTGGAGGAAAAATAAGAGAGTGAGATAGATAAATAGAGAGAAGAAGATTGATAGGAGAAAGGAAGAGCGAGAGAGGAAGTTATAAGATGGAGAGGAGAAAGGTAGAGTGAGAGAGAGAGTTATAGAGAGGAAGGAGTGTTTGTACGATGTGAGTGAGAGAGAAGGAGATAGAGAGGGAAGTGAGAGAGAGATGGAGAGGGACGAGGGAGGGGGAGAGAGTAATAAAGAGAGTGAGAGAGTGAAGAAAGAGATAGAGAAATAGATAGAGGGATAGTGGGACTGTGTGTGAAGTGTGAGAGAATATAAGAAACAATAAGAGAGGGTAAATGTGGAGATAAAGAAGTGGGGGCCATAGAAGAGAGAGCGAGTGAGAAAGTGTGTGTGGAATAACAGAAGCCACAGTGTAAGTAAAGAGAAAGAGAGATAGAAAGCGCAAGAGAGCAAGAAAGTGACATAGAACAGAGAGAGAGCCAAAAGGGAGAGATTGAGAAGGAGAGAGATAGATGAGGTGTGAGAGAGGTTGAAGAGAGAGAGGTAGCGAGAGTGGGAAAGAAAGAGAGAGTTAAATAGAGAAAGAAGAGAGAGTGAGGGAAGAGGGTACAAAACAGAGTGAGTGAGAGAGAGAGAGGAAGCGAAAGCAAGAGAATGAGTGAGAGAGAGAGAGATGAAGGGAAGAAGAGAGAGATCGAGAGAGAGTGTGTGGGAGAGACAGAAAGAAATGGAGAAATAGTGAGCGAGATATAGTGGGCCCCATAAAGGGAGAGTGAGAGCAGAGTGAAAACAAAGCATTAGGAGAGAGAGTAGGAACAAGAATAGAGAAAAAGAGAGAGAGGGAGTATGAGTGAGTGAAATTGAAGAGAAAGAGAAAGGAATTTAGAGATGAAGGGAGAAAATGAGGGAGACAAGTGAGAGTGTAGGAAGGGAGAATAAAGAGACAGTGCAATGAGAGAGAATGTGAAGAGAGAGAGTGAGAGTGCTGGAAAGATGGATTGAAAGTAAAAGGAGCAAGAGAAAGAGGAGAGAGTAATGCAAGAGAGTACGGGAGAATGAGAGATAGAAAAATTTAAAATAAAGTGAGAAGGAGAGAGTAGGAGAGTGCGTGAGTAAGAGTGAAAGTGAATTTGAAGAGATAGGGAGCGATAAAGGGACAGATACAATGAGTGAAATATAGAGAGGAAATAAAGTGAGGGAAGAGAAAGAAAGAGCGGGATGGAGAGAGAATGGCAGTTGAGAGATAGAGAGAGCAAGATAGATGAAGAGAGCAAGAAAGACGTAGAGAGAACTATGAGAGAGATAGTGGGAGAGAGATTGACAGATGGAGAGAGAGGAATAGAGAGGGAGGGTTAGATAATCACATAGTGCACAAGAGAGATAAAGTATGAGAGAGTGAGAAAGTGAGAAATAAATAAAGAGAGAGAAAAGAGAGGGGAAGGGGGAGAGAGGAAGGAGAAAGTAAGAAAGAGAAGGACATATAAAGAAAGAAACCAAGAGAGAAAGAGAGAAATGAGAGATAAAGAGATGGAGGAAGGATGGACAAATAAAAAAAGTATAGATCAAAATGAGTGAAAGGAAGAGTAAGGGAGTGAGTCAAAGAGAGATGAGGAGGAAGAGAAATGGAGACATGAAAGCAGGGGAGAGAAAATGAAAGAGAGGGAAGGAGAGGGAGAGAAAGATAAGGATAAAGGGAGTGAGAAAGAAAGAGAAGGAGAGGTAGAGAGAGAGAGAAGAGAGAGCAAGAAAGATAGTGTAAGTACAGTGAAAGAATGAGAGAGAATAGTAAGATGGAGAGAGAGCGAGATAGAGAACTAGAAAGGGAGCTAAAGACAGTGAAAAAAGCTAGATGAGATAGAATAATGCAGGCTGACAAAAAAGCAAAGTGAGATAAAGAAATGAGAGGGAGGGAGGGTGAAATAAGTTGAGCAACATTATGGAGATTCTAAGATAGAAAGAAAGAGGGAGCAAGCATGATCAATGGAAAGAGAGATATAAAGTGAAAGAGAGTTTGGGAGTGAGACAGATCTAGAGAGAAAGAGAGAGAGAAAGTAAGAGATTAAGAGGGAGGGAGAGCGAGATTTAGAGCAACGGGGGAGAGTAAGAATGAGGGAGGAAGGGAGAGACATAGAGATTGAAATAGTGAGAGAGAACACACAAGGGAGCGAGAGAGAGAAATAAAGAGAGGGTGAGAGTGAGAACAAAAGTATGGTAAAGAGAATAAGAGATATGGAGAGAGAGAAAGAGAGGGAATGAGGGAGGAATAGAGTGGAAGAGGGTGGGGAGGAGGGAGAAGTATGAGGGAAAGTGAGAAACATTGAGAAAGAGAAAAGAGGGGGATTGAGAGAGAGAAAGGGAGGGAGAGTGAGACAGAGCATGTATGAGGGATATATAAAGAGAAAGAGTGAGAAAGTGAGAGAAAAGAGAGAGAGAGAGAGTAAGGCGAGGGAGAGCTAGAGAGATGAAGCAAGAGAGAGTGTTAAAGAGGGAGAGATGGAGAGAGGAAGGAAGGGAGCAAGGGAATGGAGGGAGAGAAGGATGGAGCGAGAGAAGTGTGAGTGAAAGTGAGAAATATTGACAGAGTGCTACGGAGAGGGAAATTGAAAGAGAGTGGTAGGGAGGGAGAGCAATGGAGAGAGTGATGGACGGAGGGAGAAAAATGGTGAGTGAGGAATGAGAAGAGAGATCGACAACAGAGAGAGAAAGAGAGATAGAGAGAGCAAGATAACAAGAAAGAGATTAAATAAAGAGCAAGAGAGTGAGAGAGAATGAAAAAGAGAGATAAAAGGAGGGAATTTAAAGAGAGAGAGGGGAAGCAAGAGAGGGATAGAGAGAATGAGAGTGAAATAGTGAAGAGAATGAGAGGAGAGTGAAATAGTGAGAAGAGGGAGTTAGGAGAGATAGAGTGACAAGAAAATGAGTGAGAGTGTGTGATAAGAAGGGAGGGTAAGAAAATGAGTCAGAGAGAGATAGGAGGGGTGAGGGAGATGGAGAGGGAGAGAGGGAGAGAAAGAGGAAGCGTGTGGGAGGAAGAGATAAAGATGAGAGAGGAGAGGGAGAGAGGAGAGTTTGTGTGTGCAAGGGATGAAGGAAGAGAACAAGTGAGTGAAGAGAGAGAAGAGAGTGAGAATAATAGAAGAGAAGCCAATAGAGGGAGAGAAGAGATAGAGAGGGAGAGGAAATAGTGAAAGTGAGTGAGAGAGAAAGAGAGTAAGAAATAGATAAATAGAGGAAAGGGGTGAGAGGGGTGGAAGAGAAAGAGGAGTTGAAAGAGAGAAAGAGAGAGTGAGATAAAAATATGGAGAGAAGTTAGAGTGAGGGAAGATAAAGCAAGAGAGAATGAGTGAAAGAGTGAGGAAGAGCAAGATAATGAGGTAGGGAGAGAAGGATAGAGATGAAAGAGGGAGTGAGTGTGTAAAACAGAGAAAGTGATAAGTGAGAGAGCGAGAGTAAGAGAAAGAGTGAGAGAGAGAAAAAGCTTGAAGGACATATTGTATTAAAGAAGAGAGTCAAAGAGAGATAGAGAGAGATAGCAGAAGGGCCTGGAAGAATGAGAGAGAGGGTGAAAGCAGACAAACGAGGGGGAATGAGAGAGACGGTGAAAGATATGGAGTGAGAGAGGAGGAGAGAAAGAGGAAATAAAAAGTGAGGAAAGATAGCGAGAGAATATAGAGAAAAGATAGTGAAAAGACATAGAGAAGAGAAAGATAGAAGAGAGCGAGAGTGAGGGAGGAAGGGAGAGTAAGAGAATGAGAGAGGAGTGATAGATTAAATGAGAGATAAAGAAGAGAGAGAAAGAGAGGGAGAGAAAAAAAATACAAAAATTAATGAAAGAGAATGAAAGGGAGAAGCGAGAAGAGAGATGGATGGAAAGAGGGTTAGAGAGAGCGCAGAAATGAGAGAAGAAGGGTGTAAAGGGAGATCATGTGTGATAGAAAGAGAGGGATAGAGTGAGGGTGGTAGAGAGAGAAAAGAGCAAGAGAGTGATAATGAGTGAAATAGATTAGAGGTGAGAGGGAAAGAGAGGGAGAGAAGATGGAGAGAGTGAGTAAGAGGTAGATACGGATGAAGAGAGGGTGAGAGAAGGGGTGAAGAAAGAGGGGGGATGGTCAGAGATATAGGGGAGAGGGAGGTATATAGGGAGTGAAAGAGAGTAAGAGAGAGGAGGGAGGGGGGAGGGGGAGGAGGTAAAAAGGGGAGAGCGAGAGGAGGAAAGCGAAAGGAATGGAGAGAGAGCAAATGAGGGAGTGAGAGTGAGTGGGAGAGAGAATGGGAGGAGGAGATCAAGAGTGAGTGATAGATAAGAGAGATAGAAAGAGGGAGAGAAAAATAAATAGAGTATGGGAAGAGAAAAGTGAGAAGAGACTGCGAGGAAAGAAAAGAGCAGGGGAGAGAGGGAATAAAGTAGGGATGGAGGATGTGAAAGAGAGAGTATAAGAGCTATAATGAGAAGGAGAGAAAGTAAAATTGAGGATGGGAGTGAAGAATGAAGAGAGAGAAAAGAGTGTGAGATAAGAGAGTATGAGAGAAGAAAAAAGTGTGGGAGAATGAGAAAAGGAGAGAGAGTGAGAGAGAAGGATAAGAAAGAGAGAGTGAGTGAGGGTGAGAAAAGGGAAGAGAGAGAAGAGAGAGGGTGAGATACATGGAGGATGGTTAGCGATAGTGGGAGGGAGGGAACGAGGGAGTAAGAGAGAGAAGAAAGAGAGATGGAGAGAGATTGAGACAGATTAAACGAGAGTGAGAGATATAAAGAGTGAGGTGGAGAGAGCATAAGATAGCAAGAAAGAGGGGGAGAGAGACAAATGGAGGGAGGGAGAGAGATAGAGATGGAGTGGGATAGAGAAATAGACAAAGATATGGGGATTAAGAGAGTGTGTCTGAAAAAGTGAGAGATCATGATAGAGGTAGAGTGAGGGAGAAATAAGAATGGAGAGTGAGTGAGAGAGGTAGAGAGAAATGTGTGAAGAGGAAGAGTAAGAGGGAGGAAGAGGGACATAAAGTAGTAGAGATATTGAGAGAGGGGAAAGGAGAGAGATATATTGGAGAAGTGATTGAGAGAAAGAAAAAGTAAGAGTGAGAGTGAGAAATAGTGAAAAGAGTGAGAAAGATAATAAATGATAGATTGAGAGAGAGTTGGGTAGAGAGGAAAGAAATTCAGAGAAAGATAAAGAAATAAAAAAGAGTGTGAGAGATTGAAAGAGAGAAATAATGAGTGTTTGAGGGGAAGATAGAGATGGGAGAATGTAGGAAAAAGAGAGGAAGAGAGAGAGAGAGAGCAAGAAAAGGAGTGGGGAGATAAAAAGCTATTGAGAGAGGAAGGGAGAGAGCAAGGACAAAGTGAGCAATAGATTGAGGGTAAGAGAGGTCAAAGTGAGAGCAAGAGAGTGAGAGATATTGAAAGAGGAATGGAGAAAGATGGGGAAGGTTAAAGGGGATGTTAAAGAAGAGAGCAAAAGAGAGTGAGAGAATGACAGGGAGTGAGAGAGAAAGTAGATAGAGTAAGAGAAAGAGGGTTAGGTAAAAATATTTTTCCCCATCTTTCTCCCCTGCCTCTCTATTTTATTTTTTCTCTCTCACTCTCTTCCCCTGCTTCCTTCTCACCCCCTCTCTTAATCACTTTCTCTTTTATCTACTCTCCGTGAGGATTGATGTTCTTATTAGAAAATCGGATGTGCTATGCCAAAACTGAAAAGAATTGATGGAAATTCTTATGAGATGCAAAAAAACCAAACAATAAAAACATCTAAAGACTGGAACAAACCGAATTATCTGTAGAACCTACGGTAAAATGGATGGATGGAGTTAAACCTTGACCTAATGCTCAACACAAACAAAAATGTTGGTATAATACCGCAACCCTATGCTTGGCGTGAGGAAAGAAATTTGGTACAATAAAAGACACCACAAATGGTGTGGAAATCTGCTTGATAAGTCGGGAAAGAACTTCTTAGGCGATGGCCTAGATTTTCGTTGGAATCCTAAGGAAATCGTGGGAGACAACCCCAACGGAAGTTTTTTGTGGCAAGAATCAGAAGTCCCTTTTTCATTTGACATAAGGCCTATATATAGGCTAAAGCTTACAAGCAAATAAAAGAGAATATAAAATATCTTCAAAAACAAATGAAAAACTTCATCAAGTTGTCATGCAAGCAATTATTAAACCACAATGAAAAATACAAAATATCTAGCCATAATATTATGACTCCTTTATCCTTGGGCTTGTAATAAGTTGACAAATCTTTGTGGCTCTTTCTCCTTAGATCCCAATGAATTGGCTTGAGTCCAAGCCTCCTGGACTAATTCATTAAAAGTTTCTTTCACCCTCTTCGCACGACATCTAGTAATTGGCCTACATGGAACTTGCATTAAATCTTCTCTTGAAGTCGTGTCATTGTCATCAATGATATCATTTGCATCATTCCCCTAAACTTGAAAAGGATTTGTCCTCAAATCAGTGCCTGCATCAAAAGGACTTAAATCAGTAACATTGAAAGTGAAACTCACATTATACTTAACTGGTAGATCCAGCTTGTAGGCATTGTCATTGATACGCTCAAGTACTTAGAAAGGACCATATCGTCTTGGAAGTAGTTTGGAATGCCTTTGTTCTGGAAATCTTTTCTTTCTCTAGTGTAACCAGACCCAATCTTCAGGTTCGAAGAGCATTTTGTGTCACCCCTTATTGGCATGTTTTTCACATTGCTTTGTACTTTGTTCAATATTCAGTTGTGCCTTCTCATGTATCTCCTTTACAAACTCAGCCTTTTTCTTACCATCCAAGTTAACATGCTCAGAAATAGGTAATGGAATTAAATCAAATGGCGTTAAAGGATTAAAACCATAAATAATTTCAAAAGGTGAAAATTTAGTAGCAGAAAGAACAACCTTATTATAAGCAAACTCAACAGGTGGTAAACAATCTTCCCATGTTTTAATATTTTTCTTTTTTCTTTATGATTGCCCTTAACAAATTAGACAAAGTCCTATTTACTACTTCAGTTTAGCCATCAGTTTGTGGGTGACAAGTAGTAGAAAACAATAATTTGGTTCCTAACTTACACCACAAGGTCTTCCAGAAACAATTGTTTTAGGCATATCATGTAATCTTATAATCTCCCTAAAGAAAAAATCTGCAATATTAGAAGCATCATCAGTTTGGTGCAATGGAATAAAATATACCATTTTGGAAAATCGATCCACCACCACAAAAATTGAATCTCTACCACGTTTAGTCCTAGGCAAATCTAGAACAAAGTCCATAGAAATATCAATCCAAGGTGCATTAGGAATTGGTAAAGGAGTATACAAACCGTGGAGTTGCACTAGAGATTTAGCTTGTCGACATGTGACACACCTATCACAAATCCTCTCGACATCCCGCCTCATGTGTGGCCAATAGAAGTGTTCCTGCAAAATAGCTAAAGTCTTTGCAACTCCAAAATGTCCCATTAATCCCCCTCCATGAGATTCCTGTCTCGCAAAGAAGTTTTAGGCACACATAACTTATTTTCTCAAAATAGAAACCCATTATGTTTAAAGAATTTACCACAAACAGTTTTATCACAAGCTTGATATTCATTGCAAAAATCAACATTATTAAGGTATAAATCTTTAATATGTTCAAAACCAAATAACTTTGCATCAAGAGTAGATAGTAATGCATACATTCGAGAAAGAGCGTCAACAACCACATTTTCCTTACTTTGCTTGTATCGAATGACAGAAGGAAATGTCTCAATGAACTCCACTCAATGAGCGTACATTTTGCTTAGCTTGGGTTGACCTTTCAAGTGCTTCAAGGATTCATGATCAATGTGAATCACGAACTCCTTAGGCCAAAGGTAGTGCTGCCAAGTTAATGCATACATATCCTTGTCATAAGTTGGATAGTTTAAGGTGGCCCCACTCAACTTTTTGCTGAAATAAGCAATTATTCTATGATCCTGCATAAGAACAACACCTATGCCAATAAGTGAAGCATCGCATTCAATTTCAAATGTTTTAAAAAAATCAAGTAAAGTTAAAACACTGGTGTGTGTAAGTTTTTCCATGATCAATTGAAATGCCTTTTCCTGCGCTTCTCCCCACTTGAACCCAACATTCTTCTTGTTTAATTCAGTGTGTGGTGCAGCTATGCTACTAAAGTCTTTCACAAATCGTCGTTAGAAACTAGCAAGTCCATGAAAACTACGAACATTGCTTATACTAGTGGGACTAGGTCACTCATGTATAGCACGCACCTTTTCTTCATCAACCTGTATAACCAGCACACTCACAACAAATCCTAAAAAACAAAGTTTATTGGTGCGAAAGGTACACTTTTCCATTTTACCAAATAACTTTTTTTTCCTCAAAACATCTAAAACAAGTTTTAAATGTTCAACATGATCCTTCAAGTTTTTGCTATAGATCATAATATCATTGAAATAGACAACAAAAAATTTTCTAATAAAAGCTCGCAAAACATGGTTCATTAGTCTCGTGAAAGTACTAGGTGCATTAGTTAAACCAAAAGGCATAACTAACCATTCATACAAACCATATTTTGTCTTAAAAGTAGTTTTCCACTCATCACCTTCTTTCATCCTAATATGATGATATCCACTTTTTAAATCAATCTTAGAAAACACACAAGAACCACGTAACTCATCTAGCATATCATCTAAGCGAGGAATGTATATTTTATTGTAATATTGTTGATGGCTTGACAATCCACACAAATTCTCCAAGACCCATCCTTCTTAGGAACTAGAATTACTGGAACATCACATGGACTCATGCTCTCTCTCACATACCCCTTCTCTATTAGTTCCCCAACTTGCCTTTGTAACCCTTTTGTCTCCTCGGGATTGCTTCTATAGGCTGGACGGTAATATCCTCAGGAAAGACATCTTGAAATACTTGCAAAAGAGAAACAACAGAACTAGGCAAACTATTGTCACATTCATTAGTGTTTAAGAATGCCTCTTTGTAAAGAAGTACAACCATTGGTTGGTTTAAAAATAATGCTCTCTTGATCTCACTTGCCTTTGCATAAAAATCCTTTTGTTTTCTTTCTTCATTTCTCTTAATGGCTGCTTGTTCCATTTCTTCCTTTTTTCTCATTTGGGTCAGCCTCTTTATGTTGATCACTTCTTTTTGTTTGACAATAATCATTTTACAAAATCACTTCATCCTCCCATACCTCCTTTGGTGTTATTGGCACAAGAGTGATAATTCTATCATTGACTTCAAATGAGTATTTATTAGTGAAACTATCTTGTTTAGCTCATCGGTCAAATTGTCAAAGTCGGCCTAGTAATAAATGGCTTGCTTGTATTGGTGCTACATCACACAAAACTTCATCTTCATATTTTTCAATGTAAAATGAGACCAAAACCTGCTTGTTCACCTTCACCTCAACACTATCCTTAAACCATTACAACTTGTAAGGCCGGGAATGCTTGATGGTTGGTAGTTCTAGTTTTTCAACCAAAATAGTGCTACCAGCATTAGTACAACTTCCACAATTAATGATCATACTACACACTTCCACCTTATTTTGTACATGACACTTAGTGTGAAAAATGTTTTCTCTTCGAATTTCCTCATCAACCTTTGTCTGCACACTTAAAGCCCTTCTTGTGACTAACAATTCTCCCGTGACAGCTTATTCTTCACATTCAATGTCCTCTATTGGTGGTATAGAGTCAATTTCTAATTCATCATCAGTCTCAATCTCTCCATTGTCCCTTATCACCATGATTCTTTTGTTAGGACGTTAGTTGGCTATATGACCCCTGCCTTGACATTTAATACATTTAATGTCTTAATTTCTAGAAGTGGAAGGGTCAATTTTTCCTTGATTTCCTTGGCTGATTGTCTCTTGTCTTGGCTCAGGTTTGGACTCTGCAATTGGTTTGTCCTCTTTTTTTTTGAAAATTTGGCTTCCATGAAGACTCCATACTAGTTAACAAATGTGGGTCACCCCTCCTCTTGAGTTGTTGTTCTACCTTGATGGCCACATGTGACAGACATGTCCTCCATCTCCACATAATGTTGCATTTCCACTCTATCTTGAATTTTTGGTTTTAAACCATTTAAGAATCTAGCCATAGTAGCTTCTCGGTCCTCTTCTATATTAGCTCGAATCATAACAATCTCCATCTCATGATAGTAATCTTCCACACTTCGATTACCTTGCCTAAGACTTTGTAACTTTTGATACAACTCTCGATAGTAATGACTTGGCACAAAACACTCCCTCATTTTATTTCTTTATGGGACGTTCTCGATTTCTCCTTCCACTCAACATTAATTGATCCCACCAAACAATAGCATAATTAGTAAATTCAATGGGGGCCAATTTCACCTTCTTTATTTCAGAATAGTTGTGGCAGTCGAACACTAATTCCATCTTCTTCTCCCATTCAAGATATACTTCAGGATTATTTTTGCCTTGAAAAGATGGAATGTGCATCTTAATACCTGCCAATCTGTTATCATCTCTATTCCTAATGTCTCTAGCTTGTCCACCATAACGCCTCCTCTCAACAAATAAATCCCTATCGTTCTCTTCGTCAAATCCAACCTCATAATATTCTTCATCCTCCTCTCTCACTCTTCTCGGTGGAACTCTCTCTTTTTGCTATCTCACTCTCCTTCCCTCCCTCTTCTTTTACCACTCTCTTGCTATATCTCTCTCTTATCTTCTCTCTCACTCTCTATGACTCTCTCACTCTCTGTCACTCGCTTTTTCTATCTCGCTCACCATATCTCTCTCTTTTATGCCCTCTCTCCCACTCTTTGTCTCTTTCTCTATCTCTCCATCAATCCAACCGCCAAACACTCCTTCCCTACTTCCATTTTTCCCCCTCTTTATCTCCTTTCCTCTCTCTATTTCCCTCTCCCTCCCATCCCTACTCTCCTTATGATCTCTCCATCTTTCACATCCTTTATCTCGTTATCTCACTCTCCTTCCCTTTTCTCTCTCCATCTTTATTCTTTCACTCTATACTTCTCTCTCACTCCTCTTTCTCTTTATTCCTCTATGACTCTCTCACTCTCTATCACTCACTCTGTCACTCACTTTTTCTCTCTCGCTCACCATATCTCTCTCTTTTATGCCCTCTCTCCCCGTCTCTTTCTCTTTCTCTATCTCTCCCTCATTCCAACCGCCAAACACTCCTTCCCTACTTCCTTTTTCCCCCTCTTTATGTCCTTTCCTCTCCCTATTTCCCTCTCCCTCCCATCTCTACTCTCCCTATGATCTTTCATACAGTTTCTCTCACTCATTCCCTCTCGATCTCTTTCAATCTTTCTTCTCCTTTTTTACTCTCTTTATCTCCTTTTTCTTTCCCTTTTTCGCTCTATTTATATCTTTCTTTCACTTTCTCTTGTCTCTATATCTCTCTTTCTCTAATTCCATTTCTTGCACTCTCTCACTTACACTCCCTCAGTTGCTCTTGCTCTCTCTCATCCCTTCTACACCCCTCTCTAGCAATCTCTATCTATTTCTCTCCCTTTCTAACTCTCTCTCTTCACCTTACCTCAATCTTTCCCTCTCTCCCACTAACACTCTCTTTACCTCTCTTCATCCCTCCCTGTATCTCTCTCTCCCTCTATTATACTCTCTCCCTCCTTCCCCAACCCACTCTCTCTCTCCCTCACTCTCCTTCATTCTGTTTGACCCTTCCTCTATTTTCTTTTTCAACACTTATCACACTCTCTTTATTGCTTTCTCTTTTCTTATCTCTGCCTTACCTCTTCACATATCTCTCACCTTCTTTTCCCTCCCTCTATCTCTCCCCCACTCATTACCTCTCCTCCCTATCTCAGTCTCTCTAACTTGCTTGTTTATTCTATCTCTCTCACATTCTCCCTCCTTCACTCTCTTGCACTCTCTCTTCTCTCAGTATTAATCTTCTCCCTCTCAGTTTTACATTCTTCACTCTCTCTCCCTCCCTCCCACAATCACACTCTCTCTGTCTCACTCTTCCTCCCTCCTTCACTTCCATATCTCTTTTTCTTGCTCTCGCTTCATC
Organism: Phalaenopsis equestris; assembly: GCF_001263595.1. NCBI lineage: Eukaryota > Viridiplantae > Streptophyta > Magnoliopsida > Asparagales > Orchidaceae > Phalaenopsis > Phalaenopsis equestris. Next base: position 83,957 of record NW_018165431.1, read on the forward strand.
CCTGTCTTTTTAGCTCTCACTTGCTCTATCCCTCTCTTATCATCTCTCCCACTCTCTATTACTCTCTCAGTCTCTATCACTCGCATTTTCTCTCTTTCTATCTCTCTATTTCTTGCCCTCTCTCCCACTCTCTGTCGCTTTCTCAATCTCTAACTCATTATAACCCTCAAACACTCCCTCCCTACGTCCCTTTTTCTCTCCTTTTCTATCTCCTTTCCTCTCTCTCTCTATTTTTATCCCCCTTCCTTCTCTACTCTCTCTACCATCTCTCATACATTTTCTCTTATCTTTCTCTCTACCTGTCATATTCTCTTTTAATCTCTTTCGTTATTTCT
>NW_018165431.1:86016-87033 GCF_001263595.1 Phalaenopsis equestris
CCCCTCGCACTTGTTCCCATTTTCCCTCTCTCTCTTAAGTGTGCCCCCAGCCACTCTCTCCCACTCTCTATCATTCATTTGCTAACCATTGTTTGGATCTCCCTCTCTAACTCACCATTGCTCTCTTTTTTCTCTTTTTATATCTCTCTTTATATCTCTCCCTTGCTCTCTTTTTTTGCTCTCTTCTTTTCCCTCCTTTTCTCTTTAACTATATTTCTCTGTATTCTCCTCTCTTCATACGCTTTGAGGCCCTCCCTTTCACTATTCAATCTCTTTCACTCAATTTCTCCATATTTTCTCCCTCCCATTCTTCCTCCCTTATTTTCTTTCTTCTCTCATATTCCACCCTTCCACTCTCACATTCTCTCCCATATTTCTCATTCTCTCTCCCCCTCCATCCTCTGTCCTTCCATACATATTTCTCTATTCTCTCCACACTCTCTTCTCTTTTATGTATCATTTCTCCTTTCTCCCTCTATCTTCTCTTTATATCTCTCACTCCCACTCACTTTATCTCCTCCTCTCGCTCTCTTACTCTATCTATCATCTCTCTTACTCTCTCTATAACACTCCCCCTTTTATCCCTCTTGCTCTATCTTTTTCATGGTCTCTCTCCACCTTCTATCCTTCTTGCTCTATCTTTTTCATAGTCTCTCTCCCTCCCTCCCTCCCTCCCTTCATAACACACTCCCATTCTTCTCCCTCCCTCTCTCTCTCACTTCTCATCCTATCTTTCTAGCGATTTTCACTCTCCCTCTATCACAATCTCTAGCTCCTACGCTCACTTTCTCCCTCTCTTCCACTCTATTGTTTCTCTCTTTTAATCTTTCTACCCTTTTTTCTATTCTTTATCTCTATCCCTATTTCTCCCACCCTCCTTGCTTTCTCTCTCTCGTTCTCATTTCCTACTATCTCTCAATTTCTATATCTCCCTCCCTCCCTCCTATCCTCACTTCATTATGCCACTCTCTCTCTCTCTCCTCCCCATCTCTCTCCATTCCTCTTTCGATCTCTCTC
>NW_018165431.1:88651-88940 GCF_001263595.1 Phalaenopsis equestris
CTCTCCATCTATTTCCCTAATCTCTCTAGCTCCCTCCCTCTCCCCTTTCATTTCTCTCTCTACTTTCTCTCTCCCTTCCTCTATCTCTCTCACTCATGTGCCTCTTCTCTCTCCCTCTCCCCTTTCTCTCTATCCCACTCCCTCTTTTGTACCTCTCCTCACTCATTTCTGTTACTATCTCTTTTAACTCATTTTGTCTTACCTGTCTTTCTTTCAATCCCTTTCTCTGGCTTTCTCTCGCCCTCTCACTTACACTTACACTCTATTTCTTATAACTCTCTCCCCTCTT
>NW_018165432.1:0-1078 GCF_001263595.1 Phalaenopsis equestris
GCATCATTAAGAGTTCTACTAGCATAGTATATAACGTTATAAATCTTTTCATACTTTTGTCCAAGAACAGATCCAATAGTATAATCACCAGCATCACACATCAGTTCAAATGGTTTCTCCCAGTTAGGTGAAACTATAATAGGAGGAGTAATTAATTTTTTCTTTAATAACTCAAAGGCATTTAAGCAGCTTTCAGTAATTTCAAATTTCTTGTCCTTTTCTAAAAGTTGACATAGAGATTTGGTAATTTTTGAAAAATCTTTAATAAAAGGACTGTAAAATCCAACATGTCCAAGAAAACTTAACCTCTCTCACATTAGTAGGAGGTGTTAGTTTAGATATAACTTGAATTTTTGTAGGGTCTCCTTCCATACCATCTTCCAAAATTTTATGCCCTAACACAATTCCTCCTGCAACCTTAAATTGACATTTCTCACAATTCAGAACCAAATTAGTTCTTTCTCATAACTCTAAAACTTTTCAAGGTAATTTAAGCATGCATCAAATGATGTTCCAAATACAGAGAAATCATCCATAAATACTTCCAATCCAACATCAATTAACTTACTAAATGTGGACATCATACATCTCTGGAATGTTGCAGGTGCATTACATAATCCGAAAGGCATTCTTCAAGGCATTCTTCGAAAAGTAAAAGTTCCAAAAGGACTAGTGGTTGTTGTCTTTTCTTGATCCTTAGGAGCAATAGGAATATGTCCTAACACAATTCCTCCTAGAACCATGAATTGACATTTCTCCCAATTCAGAACCAAATTAGTTCTTTCGCATAACTCTAAAACTTTTTCAAGTTAAAGGGAAGTTATCTTTTCTGGTGACAGTATTTAATTTTCTATAATCAATGTAAATACGCCACCCAGTAACTTGTCTGATAGGTATTAATTCATTATTTAATTTTATTTCAAAAGTCGCTCCTCCTTTCTTAGGAACATAATGAATAGGACTTACCCACACACTATCTGAAATAGGATATATATATCCAGTGCCTAACCATTTAAAAATTTCATTCTTAACTACTTCTTTCATCATCGGATTTAATCTCCTTTGTGGATCAACTCTT